>NC_090817.1:68156413-68457841 GCF_000390325.3 Nicotiana tomentosiformis
TCACACCATGCACCACATAAGTCGCTTGACTATAACAACATCTTTCAACAAAAATAGTTGAAATTTCACGAACTCGGTGCTCGCAATACACCTCATAACACATATAAGCCTTGTTCCAACTCTCGCAATACTGCCACGATGGAAGAAATGTGTAGAAACTCATAACCTCCTGCCGAATCAACAAATCATGGAGTCTCTCCACCTAACAAGGACCATCACCTCATTTTGAACTGAATAATGATATTTTCTCTTTAATATACCCTACATAACTCTGATTGGACTGATCCCAGGTCCAATAACCTCATCTTACCCAGTACAAGCTGCTCAGGCAATAAGCCATCTCAAGCACTGCCAAAAACCTCATATGACGCCATCAATGCGCCAACAAGCTACAAACTCAAATGTGATACATGAGGAAAAATGAACTCTAGAAAATAACTACCCAACCTGCGTAACGAATAAAATGATCGAACATATTCTATGAACCCTTCTCAGAGAATGAAAAACAAAATAAACAGAAGTAGATATAGTGAACCATACTCAACACCTCACCGTTGCGGAGTGCAACCCTATCCAAACAACATAATATTGTTGCAGCGTGCAACCCGATATAAACAGCATAATACTGTTGCGGCGTGCAACCCGATTCAAACAACATACCCATGGCGGCGTGCCATCCGATCTACACATAACAGTAAATAAGGGAATACCCATCAAGCCATAATACTCATACCTACAAAATACCCGAATATCGACCACAAGCACGCCAAGTGCAAAAATACAACCCTGGGGAGACGGATAGCGCTATATGCTACAAAACCCAAGCACGACTAAGGTACAATAAATGACTTGCATCTCGAGAGCCGTCCTGCTCACATAAAACCACAAGATACACGGGATCACAACACATGTGCGAATAATAAAGCCGTCTCATGACCCAAGGAGCATAATAGAGTATTACATGGAATAGTTGAAGACGTGAATAACATCCAAAGTCCAAAGACTCCTCAGTAAGCAATGCTATGCCGAATGAACACATCCGACCTGACGTAGAGCACACATTCACATTGGACCCACCAACGAACCTCAAGCTGATTCTGATCATACCATATTGGGCCAACAACCTTTCAAGGACCCGCAATGGCCCAATTCATGACACATACGAGCAGCCGTCCCAATACAGAACAAACTCCCACCGTTCACAACCAAAGGAATAGAGCGCTTTCCAGGCATAAACTCTCACATTAATGATAGTACTAAATATTTTCATACTTGGTTTCAATCTTTAGCAATCAAGTGACTAACGTGCCGCACGTATACAGATTTCCCCGTGGGATATGCTCCCACGACCTTCCGCACCAGGTAGAAAGGTCTGCACCTCCATACCACCAACACTACTAATGTTGTAAAGCAAATCAAGGATCCACAATCAGTACACAACGCCTCTTACACAGGACACCGTTCTCAGGTGTCACTAAAGAAAATTCTAGCTAACCTTATTCCAACTCCCTGAACAATAATCCGAACCCGATATCATCAAAGCCAACTCCTGGTCAAACTTAAGAACTTTCCAAATCTTCGAATTGCCAACTTTCACCAATTATGGCCAAAATCTTCCAGAAGCCTCCAAATTCAAATTCGGGCATACGCCTAAGTCCAAAGTCACAATCCAAACCTAACAAAACAATTAAAACTCCAATCCGGGGTCAAATACTCAAAAGTCAAACCTGGTCAACTCTTCTAACTTAAAGCTTCTAAGATGAGAATCATTCTTCCAAATCAATCCCGAATCACCCGAAAATCGAAACCGACAATACACATAAGTCGTAATACATCATACAAAGTCACTCATGCCCTCGAACCATTGAATATAATGCAAATTCTCAAAATGACCGATTGGGTCGTTACATTGACCCAAATATTTTGGAGACTTCAAGGTATACCCGTTTGACATTTGCGGGCCTCGGAGTTACCTGTTGTACTGTTTGCATTTCATTATGATACTTATCAGTCTAATTTAATATCTTAATTGTTATTTCTGCTAAATTGTCAATGTGTGTTATGCTTAACTAGTCTCTAAGACTAGGTGTTATCACGATATCCTAAGGTTGATATTTGGGGTTGAGACATTGGCGTACCCACCGTATACATAGATCCATCTATGTATACCCACCGTATACATAGATCCACCCTTTCTTGGGGTTAGTGTCAGTTTCAGGTCATAAAACCACCATTATGGTCTGGTAAGAATTGAACTCGCGACCATTAAGAGAGGCACGGAGACCATGTAACCACTGGATTAGAACGTTCTGTGTTTGTAAGTAGTGTCACGATAATATATTTATATTCTAAGTTATTTTTTAATAATTAATTACATATAATTTAGTAAAAATTTCCGGTATCGGATAACACTGCTCGCGTGAATATAAATCTGCCCTTGTCCACAAGATTAACAAACCTAGCATGTTTTCATGGATGATTGATCTAGTATGCCATATGTGTTAGATTATGATGTATCTTATATTTCCTTTTAGTGCTAGGAAGCGATCAAAGTATAGTAGTTATATATTGGTTACTATGTCCAATTAGTTCTTTTTTAGAGGTTTCTCGAGATTGTAATTTTCTTATTACTTGAATATCATTTGATACGTGTAATTTTTATGCCTAGACTGCTTTAATTTATTAGCTTAATATAGTACTAATATCTATTTCCTTTGAATAAAAAACTATTCTCAATATACTTTTGAGTTGGCTTGTTAACATTACACTTACATGACCTCTCTTTTGCTTAGAAATTTTTACCTATACAAGTCATAATCTTATTAATGAGTGAAGCAAGAAATTTACGAAAAACACAAGTTTTCTTATTGCTTTTGGATATCTATGTATGTGGAGATAATGATAATGTTGTTATTTGAGATTAAAATCTTGCTTCCTTGATGAATTCAGAGTGGAATCTCTCAAATTTTTGAAAACTTTATCTCTGATTATTAGTTACAACAACAACGACCCAGTGAAATCCCACTAATGGGGTCTGGGGATGGTAGTGTGTATGCAGACCTTATCCCTACCCCGAGGGAGTAGAGAGGATATTTCCGAAAGACGCTCGGCTCAAGAAGACAAAAAGAGACAATATCAGTATCACCAATAGAAACCATAGGAAAAATAACCTCATAGAAATGAGAAAGTAGATGCAAAGCAAACACAATAGATAGTACATAGACCCGGCACTATGTTAAACAAAGGAGTAGTAAGACACAACAATGCCACTAGCTGACATCGATAAAAACCCTACCAGACTAGCCTCACAAAGGTACGAAGTAAGGGAGACTCAACTACCTCCTAACCTACAACCCTAATATTAGTTATGTGGCAATATTTAAAGCATTTGTTGACAAGTGTCTTATAAAGGAGAGCATATAATGTTAATGTAATGACCCGATCGGTCATTTTGATCTTTAGTATTCTGTTCAGTGATTTAAGGTCATGAGAAGTTTTATATTATATATTATGACTTGCGCATATGGTCGGTTTCAGTTTTCGGGCAATTCGAGATTGATTAGGAAGAATGATCCTTGTTTTAGAAGCTTACGAAGTAAGAGTTGACCGGAGTTTGACTTTTGTATAGATGACTCCGGAATGGTATTTTGATAATTTCAATAGTTTCGTATGGTAATTTTGGACTTAATCGTATGACCGGATTTGGATTTGGAGGTCTGTAGGTTGATTTGAAGGTTTTTAACGAAATTTAAAAAGTTGAAGGTTTGGAAGGTTGAGAGATTTGACTGGGAGTTGACTGTGTTGATATAGGGTTCGGATTGTGGTTGTGGGAGTTGGTATGGTTCTATTGTGTCATTTGGGACTTGCATGCAAAATTTGAGGTCATTTCGAGTTGATTTGATGTGGTTCGGCATGGGTTGTAGAAGTTGAAAGTTCATTAGTTCATTAGTTTTGAATTGAGGTGTGATTCGGAATTTTGATATTTTTTGGTCTGATTTGAGGCCTCGAGTAGATCCGTATTATATTTTAAAATTTGTTGGTGTGATTGGACAGGGTCTCGGGGGCCCCAGGTGTGTTTCGGATGAGTTTTGGGCCATCTCGCCCATGTTTGGAATTGCTGGTTTTCTGGCGTTTCAGTAATTCTTCGCGATCGTGAATATGAAGCCGCGATCACGTAGTGATTCTTGGAGCTGGGTGATTTTGTTCATCGTGGACGCGATAGTGGATACGCGTTCGCGAAGCTTTTAGCTGGTTGTTGTCCACGTTCGTATCTTTGGACGCATTCGCGAGGTATGTGCCTCGAACGGGTAGCTTATTTTCTCTAGGTAGTGAAGTTGTGCTTCGTGATAGCGAAGCTTGTTCCGCGATCGCGAAGAGGAACCCCTGGGCAGACTATATTGTCATGACCCAAAATCTACTATAGGTCGTGATGGCGCCTAACACCGCCGTCATGCAAGCCAACAGTGATTGATCAATTTAATTACTTATTCTAGTACTTTAAAATCATATTTTTTATTAATTAGATAGTGTGAAATAGAGTTTAAAGAGTGATTGATAACATTTACACGAACTACAATGAAGACAACCTGTAGGAACCCTCCAAACCCGGTGTCACAAGTACATGAGTATCAACTAGGAAATATAATAAATTCCAAATACCTATGTGGCCCCTTAAACTTGGCTTCAGTTTTTATTTTAACACTTTAACTAAGGCTAGTACCTATTGAACACTTAAACCTTATCTTACTTATGCCTATTAAGTAAGACATGGCAAAAGAAGTGTATTTAACCACTCTTAAGCGCGTGAATGGATCTGAAATTATATTTTTCCTTCTTTTTGCAGGAGAAATATAAATAACTCTGATGGAGACTCTGCAGGTTGTGGATCATAACATGAAATGCAGCTCACGGTAAAGTCCCCGCAATAGTCGCGCCTCTGCGCCCAAAAGACCACCAGACATATATGTACCTACACAATAAGTGCAGCAAGTGTAGCATAAGTACGTAAATCAACGCGTACCCAGTAAGTATCAAGCCTAACCCCAAAGAAATAGTGACGAGGGATCGACATCAACACTTACTAGTGGTCCAACAAGACATATACAGTAGAAGTAAACAGATATGAGTCAAGGGAATAAACGAAATAACAAGTATAAATACGTGGTAAAATTTCCCTCTCAGCAATAACTCAAACTCTCAGCTAGTAGTAATCTCCTCGATTGGAGTATATATAATGGACCTCACCAGATAGGTCACCACAATTCAAATCAGAAAAACTCATAGATATACTGCCTTCTTATAAATTATTACGCACGATTTCATAAGAATATTTTATAGAAATACCGAGGTGTACGGCCCGATCCATCATAATATTTCCGAACCATAGATACATCCATTGCATTGTCGAGGCAAACGGCCCGCTCCCATGAGAGTGTGGTACAAAATCTTGCCGAGGCGTACGGCTCGATCCATCATAATGTGCGCACTGCCGAGGGTCGAACATCACGAACCATAGATGTATCTACCCTGCCGTGGCGAATGGCCCGATCCCATTAGAATAAGAAGCTTTGACGGGTGTTCGACCCCACTCACGAATAGTCGTGTGAGTTATAGATTTTAAGGGAACTTTTCGATGAGAACACATAACGCGGGAGAATTTCGTAAGGAGAGTACAATTAATCTGCGGCTTATCATGAAGCCGTCAAATCTCTACAATAGCAAGTCTATCACTCTACGCAAGTCTAGTCTCAAGCTGTAATGTAAAATAAAGGAATTTAATAGGCAAGAGACAACTCAAATAGTACAGTTATAGCATGAAGGAAACCTAGGTCTACCCGGACATAGCATGAATCTAGCTACGTACGGACTCTCATCATCTTGTGTGTACGTAGACCCCGCAACAAGTATCACATAACAAATACATCACATAGGGGTAGTTTCCCCCTCACAGAGTTAGACAGGAGACTTACCTTGCTCTGAAGTTCCATAACCGGCTCCAAAGCCTCTCTAACACCTCAAACCGATGCATGTCGATCTAAAACTCGTCAAACAAGGTGCAAACCAATCAAAATATACTCTAATACCCATAATTAATCAATTTGAACAATTCCCAACTCCGCTTAAAAAGTTGATAAAGTCAACGCTCGGGTCCACGTGCCCAGATTCCAAAACTTTTTGAAGATAAACCTTGATAAAGTCAACGCTCGGGTCCACGTGCCCAGATTCCAAAACTTTTTGAAGATAAACCTTACTCATAACATTACTAACTCAAATATGTAATTTATTCTTAATTCCATTTCCAAAATCGTGGTCAAAATCCAAAATTATAAATTCTAGGTCTTCTACCAAAATCCCACAATTGTCCTAAATTTTCCTTCTTAAATCCACATATAAACCTTACATTAAGCTCACAACAAGTGGAAAATTACTTACCTTGTGTTACATGATGAAAACCCCTCAAAATTGCCCAAGAACCGAGCTCCAAAAATCCCAAATGAAAATGACGAAATGACCAAGTTCGATTCCCTTATGTTCTGCCCAGTTTCCGCTTCTGCGGGCATATTTGTGCATCTACGGCCTCGCTTTTGCGAGCCAAAATGTGCATCTGCAGAGTACATTGTCCAGCTAAGACCTCGCATCTGCGGAAGCATTTTTGCTTTTAAACAGGCGCTTCTGCGATGGCCAATCGCGCATCTGCGGACCAGCCACTTCGTCTTCATTTCTCGCTTCTGCGATTCCGCATGTGTGGAAATATCTTCGCACCTGTGACCACTGCCTTGTCCCTTCCCATTTCGCTTCTGCTATGTTGCTTCTACGACCAAGACATCGCAGAAGCGATCACACCAACTGCTCCCCAGCTTCAGCATTTCTTATGACCAAAATCAATCTATTAACCATCTGGAATTCACCCGAGGCCCTCCGGACCTTAACCAAATATACCAACACGTCCCAAAATACAATAAAAACTTAGTCGAGCCTTCAAATCACATCAAACAATGCTAAAACCACGAATTGCACCCCAATTCAAGCTTAATGAACTTTAGAACTTCAAACTTCTACATTCGATGCCGAAACCTATCAAATCAAGTCCGATTGACCTCAAATTTTGCAAACAAGTCATAATTCACAATATGAACCTATCCCAAGGCTCAAAAACTCAAACGGACATCGATAACACCAAAGTCCACTTCAAACCAAACTTAGGAAATTCTTAAGCCTTACAAAATGCCAACTTTCCATAATAAGCGTTGAAATGCTCCTAGATGGTCCGATACTCGATCCGACCATGCGCCCAAGTCTGAAATCATCACACGAACCTATTGGAAACCTTCAAATCCTTATTCCGATGTCATTTTTCTCAAAAGCCAAACCTTAGTCAATTTTTCCAACTTAAAGCTTCCGAAATTAGAATTTCTTTCCAAATCAATCCCGAACTTCCCGAAATTCAATTCCGACCACACGTACAAGTCATAATACCTGAGGTGAAGCTACTCAAGGCCTCAAACTGCTGAACTAAGCGCTAGAGCTCAAAATGACTGGACCTCGTGCACCTATGCGTGCCACCACAACCCAGTTGAGAATATTATCTCGAGCCAGACTGAAGATCCTCCTTTTTATTTAATCCATAAGTCTTAGAACCAAATCCCGACCTCCGAATTTCTCTGCAGGACCTGATTCTAACATACGAACACCATACCAATCACCACATACTGTACCAAAACATGATCGTGCACCTATACTGAAATCACACCATGCACCGCATAAGTCGGTTGTGCATAATAAAATCCTCCAACCACAATAGATGAAATTTCACAAATATGATGCCCGCAATACGCCTCATGACGCATATAAGTCTTGTTCCAACTCTTGAAATACTTCCACAATGGAGGAGATGTGTAGAAACTAATAACCACCTGCCGAATCAACAAATCATGGAGTTTCTCTTCCTGACAAGAGCCATTACCTAATTCTGAAGTGAATAATGATATTTGCTCTTAAATATAACTTATATAGATCTTATTGCACTAATTTCAGGTCCAATAATCCCGTCTCACCCAGTACAAGCTGCTCAGGCAATAAGCCACCTCAAACACTAACCCAGATCTCATATGACGCCATCAATGCGCCAACAAGCTACAACTCAAATATGACACACAAGGAGGAACGAACTATGGAAAAGAATTATCCAACCTGCGTAACGAATAAAACGGTCGAACATATGTTATGAACCATTCTCAGAGAATGAGAAACAAAATACGCAGGGATAGATATAGGGAACCATACTCAACATAACACGGTTGTGGCGTGTAACCTGATCCAAACATGATACTGTTGCAGCGTGAAACCCGATCCAAACAACGTACCTATGGCGGCATACCACCCAATCCACACATAACAATAAATAAGGAAATGCCCGTCAAGCCATAATGCTTATACCTATGAAATAACGAATATCGACCACAAGCACGCCAAGTGCAAAATACAACTCTGGGGAGATGGATGGCGTAATACGCCACGAAACCCAATCTCAACTAAGGTACGATAAATGACCTGTATATCGAGAGCTATCCTGCTTATATAACACCACAAGATACACGGTATGTCAACCCATGTGGAATAATCAAGCCGTCCCAATTTGGAACAACTCTCACAGTTCACAACCAAAAGAGTAGAGCGCCTTCCAAGCATAAACTCTCACATTAATGATATTACCAAAAATCCTGGTACTTGGTTTCAATCTCTAACAATCGAGTGACTAACATGTTACACTTATACAAATCTCCCTGTGGGGTATGCCCCCACGAACGTTCGCACCAAGTAGCAAAGTCTGCCCCTCCATACAACCAACCATTTTAATTCTGTAAAGCTAATCAAGAATCCACAAATCAATACACACAGCCTCTTACACAGGACACCGTTCTCAGGTGACACTAAAGAAAATGCCAGCTTACTCTAAACATCTGAATTCTCCGCTGCTCATCCAAACTCGTGACATTCTTGTCAACACCGAACCGCAACCTTAATCCTCAACTTTCAAATTTGCATGCCGCTCACTGCACCTATCATGCCGCTACATGAGAATACAAGAATTCATTGTAACCCCTGAATTACCAGTAGAATAAACATCTCTTTGGCTAGAATCCTTTCACTTAACTCATTTCTGAAGAACCCATGCAACACGCAACTAAATTCCCCAAACCGTAGAAAATACAAACTACAAATCGTGATCTAAACCGCCGGGACTCTTCTGGAATCCATTTACACAGCAAGATCATTTGAATCCAATACTACCCAATTCTATCAAGTTATGGTGGCTACCAAGCCCGCACGCATAACTACAAACCACATGTATGACTTCACACACTGAAGGGACTGATCATTGCCACAATCATGCCGATTCAACCATTACTAACCAACCTAACTTCTTTTAATTTACTCTTGACCTCACTTAGAAATATAATAGCCCCATTCACAACATAACGAACTCAATCCGCACTTATCCTAAGTGACTCGAATCGCGAGACCACATCGTCTCAATGCCCATGAACCATCTCATACTCTTCTCAAGCGCACATTAGTGTCTCTATTTGGTACACCTAGTTTGTAAGACCTTCCGTGAATCCGAAGCTATTTCTCCCTTTATTCCAATACTGCACTGCATACCCAATGATGACATAGAACATTCCAAGTTCCGTTAGCAATCCACTGCGAAAACTAGGTCATTAACCACACAACAGACCCGAAATCCTTAAGCACTGCACTTTAACTCTTGAACCCACTAGGACCGTTGTTGAGAGTCACCCACTCTGACCTGATCTCGAACATAACCAACTCCAACACCCTGCTAACACATGAACACCCTCTCAAAGAAGAAACTGACTAAATTCTTTTCCTTGTACATCACATCTATATGAAGCATAAATTTTGAGTCTTCCAGAAACCTGCACATGAATCGATAAGGCAGAATATAGTGCACATTTATCAATTTCTTTGCTAGAATTACCCCTCATGTTTTCTTTCCTTAGTCATAATGACCCAGCAATACACCGATAATCAGAAACTGCACAAGCAGACAACCACACGATCTGATCGTAACCGGTGGGGCTCCCCCACTTAACTTTAAGCTACCATCCCATAATGTAGAGCCCACATCGATTTCCTCCTTCTCAATTACCATGATCCTGTACCGTTAACCCGCCAAATTTCTCGAAGTCTTATGTTAAACTTTTCATGAACATAATGAATCATCAATCACAATCACAAATTCGACCTCTTACTGGGTAGCAAGTAGTATTCTTCATATAAGCTTCATCAACATCACCCAACCGTTAACCTGCCCACAGTAGATAACCCACATGTGGAATTACATGCCGACGTCTTCCCACGGCGCTGCACTGGTTACAACTACTACTTAATCAGTAAATTCCCCTGAGCTCATGCTCGTCCACCAGCTATACAAGCATGTTCCTTCCCTGCTGACATCAACTGAAAGCTCAACAATACCTTCCAAACTCAAAGCTATGTTGTATCCGTAACGATAATCAAATCTTCACACCCCTCTTTATTTCAAGCAAACTCCTCTCTGCCAAATTCAATCTTTCTCCGTACAGTAACCACCATTCCAATTATAATCTGTGGACCTAGTCACTCCCACCATGCCTTCCAAATCGCTCTAATAATCCTCAAGGTACGTGGCTATCCTACCACAGAATCCATATGCTACTCTGCCACTCCCACTTCGGTCAAACCATCTCCCTTAAGCAACTTCTCGACCTCCAATTCTCGTACTTGACCTGCTAGTAATTCATCCGCCGCGAGACACCTCCCGCCATGTCCTTCCTCATACTTCGCTGCCAAATATTGCCTCAAATCAAATCCATACCTGTAGCACCATAACTAATGAATTGCTACCAACTCTAAACCTCCTAGAAGATCATTTTTTCTCTAGCCATCAACATTAGACTTACCAATCCGATTCTGAACTACTATCTCAAACAACCGCTTCTTAAGCACCATTTCATAACACCCTGCCCTGAATGCAAAATTCAAAGAAGACCATAACACCGGTGAACCTTAACGCATTCCCCACAAGGACGACGATACCACATCACAAATGAGAATTCCACCATGCTCGAAAATACAAAGTCTTGTCACTTCGTCAACCAAACCTGGACATCTATAGTCCGATTGTCTTTCCTCCGTTGGAATTAAATGTTGAACCCCTAAATCATGCACCGAGAAATCCTCTCTTCAATTCATTCACTACCTCAACACATAAACGAGCACCTTACCATTATACCGACATTGTGTGATAACAACGCATAGACATCGTAGCAATCCGTGCATAGTCTCGAAACCATAGAAAATACATATATTGAGCTGGAACAAATGAACATCCTTCTGCAAGGCGACGATAATAGCATGCCCGAACAGGTAGGGAAAATATCCTGCACCACGTCTGCAGTACCACCATAGCTCCCCGACGCCCAATTTATAACAAACGCTTCACATCGCATAAGATTGAGTAGGAAGGAAATAAAGGCACAAGCCTTAATGGAATCAAACCGCACGATAAGGAAATCAAGAAGGGAAGTTCTCCTAACAGCCTTGTAGTCTCTCGAAGATAAGTACAGACGTCTCAGTACCGATCCATAAGAATCTACTAGACTTGATCATGACTCGTGAGACCCAAGTGAACCTGGATCTGATACCAAGCTATCACGACCCAAAATCCATTATAGGTCGTGATGGCGCCTAACATATTTGCGCATCTAAAGCCTTGCTTTTACGAGCCAAAATGCGCATTTGCGGAGTACACTTCCCGGTTGATACCTCGCATCTGCGGAAGCATTTTCGATTCTGCGATGGCCAATCGCGCATCTGCGGACCAGCCGCTTCTGTGTCTTCATTTCTCGCTTCTGCGATTCTGCAGGTGCGGGAATATATTTGCACTTGTGACCACTGCCTTGTCCCTTCCCATTTTGCTTCTACGACCAAGACATCGCAGAAGCGATCACACCAGCTGATGCCCAGCTTCAGCATTTCTTATGTCCAAAATCAATCCATTAACCATACAGAATTCACCCGAGGCCCTCAGGACCTTAACCAAATATACCAACACATCCCAATATAGAATACAAACTTATTCAAGCCTTCAAATCACATCAAACAATGCTAAAATCACTAACCATACCCCAATTCAAGCTTAATGAACTTTAGAACTTCAAACTTTTACATTCGACGTCGAAACGTATCAAATCAAGTCCGATTGACCTCAAATTTTACACACAAGTCAAAATTCACAATATGAACCTATCCCAAGGCTCGAAAACTCAAACGAACATCGATAACACCAAAGTCCACTTCAAACCAAACTTAGGAAATTCTTAAGCCTTCAAAATGCCAACCTTCCATAATAAGCGTCGAAATGCTCCCGGGTGATCCGATACTCAATCCGAACATACGCCCAAGTCCAAAATTATCACACAAACCTATTGGAACCTTCAAATCCTGATTCCGAGATTGTTTACTCAAAATCCAAACCTTAGTCAATTTTTCCAACTTAAAGCTTCCGAAATTAGAATTTTCTTTCTAAATCAATCCCGAACTTCTCGAAATTCAATTCCAACCACACGTACGAGCCATAATACCTGAAGAGAAGCTACTCAAGGCCTCAAACTACTGAACGACATGCTAGAGCTCATAACTACCGGTCGGGTCGTTACATATATAGTACTCTATTTTGAGAGCTTTTGTTATTTTATCACTTTTTGAGTTAGAGAGCTCGGATTTGGGCAATTTTAGAGGGAGTTTTATGTTTTGGATTGGAATAAGTATTCTTCACTCGGATTTGATTATATTTTATGATTCCATCCTTGTTTTTATCATTTAATTGATGATTTGAATTAGAGAAATTGTGGATTTTAGTAAAAACGTTTTAAAACATAAAATGATTATTTGAAGGCTGATTTGAGGTCGGAATTGGATGATTTCAAGATAGAAGCTTTATTATCCGAAATTATTTCCTATGGCTTTTATTTATGATATAAAGTTATTTTGGCTAGATTCAAATCGTCCGTAGGTTGTTTCACACGTCTAGGGATTCTTAGTGTAATGATTTAGCTTCTTTGAAGTAAGTTTCTAGCCTAACTTTGTGTAGGGAAAACTACCCCGTAGGATTTGGTCTAATTATACTATTTGAATTATGTAAAATACGTGTACATGAGGTGACGAGTGTGTACCCGGGCTTATATATATAACATTGACCGGTTTAGACTCTTAGGTTACTTTATGAATTTAATTAGAAGTTGCTATTACTTGTTACATCTTTTGTTGTTGAATTCATTCTTATATGCTTAGATTGTAGTCATTATTTCATGATCTATCTTCCATTGTCGAGTTTACTCTTATATGTCTTAGTTGAAGTTACTATTACATGCTATATCTTTCATTGTCATGTTTATTCTTATATGCTTTAACCGAAGTTGTTAGTACATATTTTGTCTTTTATTGCCGAGTTACTCTTACATGTATTTAATTGAGGTTGTTAGTACACGTCATGCCTTTCACTGTTAAGTTCATTCTTAAGCAAGTAATTAAAGTTGAAGTTATTGAGAGCTATTGACCTATTTTAGTTGAAGTTATTGTTTTATGGAGTATCTTTCATTGTTGAGTTAATTCCCATTTCATTTTGTTGTTTCTTGAGATTTTTGTACACATTGTGGTTGAGTCGTGGGCTATGTGTTATGGTAACATTGGTATTGTTGATTTTGGTAACGTTGTGGCCTATGGGTACGTGTGGTATGAGTTGGTATGTCGTGTTGTTGTGATGTTGGCACATCTGGATTTGTTGCATGGATTGGTTGGTGATATGCGGAGCATAAGGGTGGCATTTCACTATTGTTGATTGTGTTGAGAGATACGGGTGGCTATTGATATATTTGTACGGAGTGATATGGGTGGCTATTTATATATTATCTGGGCGGAGTGATACGGGTAGCTATTGATATATTGTCTGGACGGAGAGATACAAGTGGCTATTGTGTTTATTATCTTGTTAGAGCAATACGGGTGGCTAATACGATATTGTCAGCACGGTGGGATAAGGGTCGTTATGTCAGGGTTTATACGTGATAGCATGGGGTCATATTATTGATGATATTCATGTGATGATGTTTTACCTTGTGTGGGTTATACACATTACGTGACTTGTTCTGTTGTTTCCAATGAACTACTCGATGTCTTTGATATTACTTGTTGACTTGTATTGTAATAGTACAATCGCACATGCATACACCGTAACATGTCATTTATACCAGTTCAGGACTATGAAACTTTAAAATTAATTGATCATGCACATGTATCCTTATATATCTGCTTTCATTGTGATATTGGGTATGTGACCACGTCGGGCGGATTGTAATAGTGAGCTTGTGACCATGCCGGTGCGGATTGAGATATTGGCACGTGAGTTGTCTGTGCGGCTGTGATTGATAATGTAGGCGTGAGGTACCATGTATATATGATTTGTTATTTGGGACTCATGGCTTGTGGTTAATAGGTGTAGTACCTCGGGGTGTTTCTGTGGTAAACGTTGTGTTAGGTCTGCTTGATTATTTGGTTGTTATTTGTTTTCCTTATTTGGTTTCACTAGTACTTTAACTGTGTTCTGATTCCTTTACTGTTTTACCACATGTTTATTCCTTGTTACCATTTACTCTTTCTTGCTCCCATTATTAGCTTTATACTGATCTATTGCACATGTTATTATGTCTAGTAGGTGTCTTGACATGTACCTCATCACTACTCCACCGAGTTTAGTCTTGATACTTACTGGGTATCGATTGTGGTGTACTCATGCTACACTTATGCACATTTTTGTGTAGATCCAGGTGTTGGAGGTTGTGGACCCAGGCAGTGTTAGCTTCTTCGATCGCGAGGATTCAAGGTAGAGCTGCTCGACTGCTGCAGTCTCTTGTAGTCCTTTTCCTTTTAATTGTACTATTAATTCGCTATATGAACAATATTGTATTTTGTTGTGAGATATTTCTATGTACTCGACTAGAGTACGTGACTATGTACTACTTAGTCTTGGGAGGATTGTTGTGATTATTATCGCGTAGGCTTGTATCACCTTTATTTCAGTATTTATATTAAATTGCTTAAAATATATATATCATGTTATTTGGTTTAACTGTTGTGAGTGATCGGCTTACCTAGTTTTGGAGACTAGGTGCCATCACGATCCTTAAGGTGGGATTTTGCGTCTTGACAGATAAGTGGCTAAATCATACAATATTATAACCAGTTGGCATCCCTTCTAGAAGCATTAAATAAATGGCAAATTGCCTTAGTAAAGTGGCAAATTCCATTAGCCACATTGCTTCCCTTCACAAAATGGAGCCATGCATTTACAACTATAAATAGCCACCCATGGTTACTAATTTCTCAATCATCAGAAAACAAGTCTTTCCACTTTAAGCTTTCTTATCTTTCTTGCCTAGCTTCTCCTTTTCTCCAATTTTCCTTTATAAATTTTGTTTGTTCTTTTATTTATTCTCCTTCCAATCTTGTTGAATTATCGTAATATAATTTTATTGATTCATGTATCCTCTAAGCATAGAGGTAGGCTTAATTAACCCTGGAAAAGCATCTCACACTGCTGAAATAGCTTCTTAGGATAGTACATAGAACGACTAAAGCCAATCCATGTATTTATTTATAATAATATTGTAGTGTTATTTTGATTTTTCCTTTGTTATATTTTTACTTTTCTGCGATCTAAGAAGTTATGGCAAACAACACTGATGCTGTAAATACTACTGATACTACTAATATTGGTGCTACCTCTATTGCTCCCGTCCCAGATACACCACCATATGCCAGGCCATTTTTAGATGAGTCAAATATTGAAATTTTCGCCAATGAAAATTTCAAGCGTTGGCAAAAACGTATTTTCTCAGTGCTTGATGTCCTTGGTGTTGCACATGTACTAATGCATCCATAACCTAGTGCAGACACTGATAATAAAATAGTGGAATTATGAAAAATGCCAACAAGGTTTGTTGTCATACTATATTTCAAACTATTTCTAATGAATTGTTTGACGTGTATTGCAGTTATAAGAAATCAAGAGCTATCTGGAAAGCCCTAATTATAAAATTCACTGCTGAAGACGCTACAAAAAATATTGTAGTAGGAAAATTTTATCTATGGCATCTGAAATCGTCCCTGCTATCTAGAACTCGTGTCCCCACACAGGAAAAAAGATCATAACACGCAACAAGTTCCTTACACTAGCAACAGACATCCGGCTCAAGCAGTGGTCGACACTATCAAGAACTCTTTGAAACCTATCCTCACATAACCAAGCCATTAGAACTGAATTTCAGCAACTCAACCAAGACACGCAAGCCGTCTAACCAAGATTATTGCCACAAAACACCGATAATGCATCGCCACACCAAAGGAACCAATTACCTTTATTACTATCCTGACCCAACATGACCAAGTTGACACATTTCTTTGAATCCTCCTCGACGTGCCTTCACATTAACGTTTGTCCTTGCCGGTATACTATGATCCTAAACCAAAGCTCATCTCAAGAGATCCTAGCACGAACAACATAGTCCGAAAGGCCAAAAATCGCTAGGTTTCCTCTGAAGCACCCAATAATGCCACAATCGAGATACCCACTTTAAAGAGACCTTCTTTGAATCTAAAGTTGTTTCTCTAACCTCTATGATACTAAAATGTTGAATTGATAATAATACATAAATACCGCAAGCCTCAGCACTATCCCATGTAAGTCTTAGATTTTTGCCATATACAATTTAGAGGAACCCTTCAATACCACATATATATACCTCAGACCAAAACTGATATGACACATAACCATGCAGTCTGATCGTCGATAGTAGACTCCCCCACTTGGCGTGAAGCCGTAGGACCTAACATCCGATGATCCACAATACCAACCTTCATAAGTTTGTACAGCACCAACCAGGTACCAGAACCCACTGCACCCTACACGTGAACAACTGAAAGATCCATCAATACATCCCCGTCATCAGCCTGGGCAACATATTGAGACAATGATCGAGCATCCATGGCCCCCCCAGTAGCCCATCCACAGCATCACAAACCATTGATGCATGGCTGATACCGAGTGCGCAATATCGTATATAAGGGGATGCAAGGGAATGTAAGATATGTGCTTCAAGATGAATCAATGTTGCACGATTAGGAATGAAAGAAGTGGAATCTCCAAATAGTTCTATCGCCTCTCGAAAATAAGTACAGACATCTCCATACCGATCTGCAAGACTCTACTAAACTTACTTATGACTCGTAGAACCTAAGAACCTAGAGCTCTGATACCAACTTTTCACGACCCCAAATTTCCACCTTAGGATATCGTGATGGCACCTAGTCTCCAAGACTAGGTAAGCCTAACACATGTTGAGTTAATAATAGAGTTGAACTATTTAATCATTAAATCATAAACCAGTAAATGACATACATAACTACAACGGTCAATAGTTATACATTTCCCAAAATCGGCAGTATGGAGTCATAAGCTATATTGAACTATACTAGAATTTCTAAATATTATACTGTTTTGATTCACAATTTAACAGTAGCATAAGGAAGTAAGATGGTGACTGTGAGGCATGCGAGCGTCAAGCAGGTGTACCTTGAAATCTCCGTCGTGCAGACGTAACTCTCAATATCACGATCAGAAATACCTGGATCTGCACAAAAATATGCAGAAGCGTAGCAAGAGTACACCATAATGGCACCCAATAAGTATCAAGTCTAACCTCGGTAGAGTAGTGATGAGGCTAGGTCAAGACACCTACTAGACATAGAAACCTGTACAAGATATGCATGAAGCTAACAATGGAAAGAACATCAATGTAAGACTAATGGCAGAAAGATTATTTATTTACAACCAACAATGAAATAATAAAAATGCAAATGGCAGCAAGTAGTAAATGGGTAATAGTGAAGCAACATAATCAGGACACCGATGAGATATGAATGAACTCAAATAAAGAGGAACCAATGACAGCTGAAATAATCAAATCGTTCCCAACGCATGGGCCTAAAACAAGAATTTACTCCGAGGCGCCACACAAATCATGTACAACAATTTCCAAATCTTACATGTATGGCATCTCGTGCCCACAATAACAATTACCTTCACATGGCAAGGCCCATGTGCTACCATGTACATTGCAACCGTAACAAATATCAATTAAAATTATCGAGAGTTATAAATAAACACCATAAAGCATAATAACAATCTTGAATAAAGTAAGGCGTCAAATAAAATAATGAGTTTATTTTAGAAATCAATTAAAGTAAAATAAAATATAATTTATACAAAATATAGTATCATATGGGTTTAGTTTAGAAATCAATAAATTGAGTAAAATGACATATTTAAACAAAGCAAAACATCAGTTAAATTAACGAATTAAATATAAAATTTGTTAAAAGAGAATCGTGGTAACAATTTTAAGTAAGGTAACCAATCAATAGGGTGTTGGGTATAATTTGAGAACCGAATTATAGTAAAAGGACGATAACCATTTAAAATAATAAGGAATCGATTGAGATAGCGAGTTCTATCTTTAGAGACACATAGAATAAAGCATGTCAATAATTCTATTATTTAAATTGTTATGTTACCAATAACTCAACAAAATATGATATAATGACTCTATGCAATTAAATTCACATTGACAATTAATTTATCAAGTTATAACGGAGTCACAGATTGGCATGTTAAAGAAATACAACAATCACGTAGAATGCATGACTCACACAAGAAGTCACAATCGTTTCAACACCAAGATAACAACAAATGACCAAACACAATCAAAATGCAGATGAATGATTAAAGGAAGAACAATAATCATTCAAATCAACAAGTTGTCTCAACATAGAATGTACAACAAGAATCACAACTGAGGTACCGCCTCGAAATCACATTTCACAAGTCATAATCTGTAACGACCCGGCCGGTCATTTTGAGTATTGTAGTCCCGTTCCCCCATTTAATGCTTTATTATATGTTCATTTATGGTTATGTGACTTGTCGGTGTGGTTAGTTTAGTTCCGAGAATGTTTGGGAATGAATTGGGACACTTAGTCCCAAGGTTGGAAGCCTAAGTGGAAAGAGTAGACCGGATATTGACTTATGTATAAATGACTCCAAAGTGGAGTTTTGATGGCTCCAATAGTTCCGTATGGTGATGTTGGACTTAGTAGTGTGTCTGGATATTGATTTGGAGTTCTGTAGGTAGTTTTGGCTTGAATTGACGAAAGTTGGAAAGTTGAAGGTTTGTAGAGTTGAGATGTTTGACTAAGAGTTGACTTTGTTGATACCGAGCTCGAATTTTGGTTCCGGAAGTTGGAATAGGACCGTTGTTTCATTTATGACTTGGGTGATAAATTTGAGGTCAATTGGAGTTTGTTTGATAGGTTTCAGGATCGATTGTAGAAATTGGAAATACATTAGTTTCAATAGGCTTGAATTGGGGTGCGATTCGAGTTTTTAATGTTGTTTAATGTAATTTGAAGCCTCGACTAAGTTCATATGATGTTTTAGGATGATTTGGTATATTTGGATAGGGTCCCGGGGGCTTCAATTGTGATTTGGATTGAAATCAGATTGAATTTTGGACTTGTGTAATTGTTAGTATGATCAGATCTCGTGCAACCGCACCTATGAGAAATGGGCCGCATGTGTGGAGCCGCAGAAGTGGCCAAGAGGTCGCAGATGTGATTCTGGGTGAGTTGGGGCATTTGTGCAGGTCCTAGGAAGATTCCTCACCTGCGAGCTCGCAGATGCGAAAGGACGGACGCAGAAGCTGAAGAGGGGCTGGAGTGGCAGGCCGGCAGAAGTAGACGGTTTTGCGCAAAAGCGCACCCGCAGGTGCAGGCTTGGGACTGCAGAAGTCGTTTGTTGACCCTTAAGTGACTTTCACATGTGCGGATTTTTAACAGCAAAAGCGGTACCGCATAAACGGTGATATGGACCGTGTAAGCGAAAATGCTGGGCGGTGTTATAAGAATGAGGGTTAGAGTATGTTCTCCATTTTTGGACTTTGGGAGCTCGGATTGAGGCAATATTTGGAGGGGTTTTCACTAGATTTAAAGAGGTAAGCAACTTTTGATCGTTGTTATGTATTAACATTGAATACCCATAGAATTTCCCACATAGATTAGGTGTTTTTGAGATGAAATTTGTGGATTTTTGACTCATGCATTGGAAAGAAAAACTTGGGGATTTGAGAGTTGATTTGTGGTCGGAATTGGATGATTTTGGTATGGTTGGACTTGTTATTGAATGAGTGATCAGATTGTTTGAATTTTGTTGGGTTCTGAGGCGTGGACCCAAGGTTGACAGATAGTTGGGAAAGGGTGTTTGGCATATTTGGCACCAACAAAGTTGAAGGAATTGAAAGAGCAGCTTTAGGAGCTTCTTGACAAGGGATTCATTAGGCCTAGTGTGTCACCTTGGGGTGCATCGGTTCTGTTTGTGAAGAAGAAAGATAGTAATATGCCGATGTGCATTGACTATAGGTAGTTGAACAAAGTTACAATTAAGAACAAGTATCCTTTGCTGTGCATTGATGACTTATTTGACCAGTTGCAGGGAGCTAAGTGCTCTTTAAGATTGACTTGAGGTCTAGATATCACCAGTTGAAGATTCGGGACTCTCATATTCTGAAGACAGCATTCAGGACCTGCTATGGTCGCCACGAGTACCTTGTGATATCTTTTAGGCTGATTAATGCCCCATCAGCATTTATGCATCTGATGAATAGTGTATTCCAGTGATATCTTGATTCATTTGTCATAGTATTTATTGATGATATCCTGGTGTACTCACGTAGCCAGGAGGAGCACGCACAACATCTAAGGATTGTACTACAAACATTGAGTGAGGAGAAGCTTTATGCTAAGCTCTCCAAGTGTGAGTTTTGGATCAGTTCAGTGGCGCTCTTGGGGCACGTGGTGTCCAGTGAGGGGATCAAGGTGGATCCGAAAAAGATTGAGGCGGTTAAGAGCTGGCCCAAACCGTCTTCAGCTACTGAGATTCGGAGTTTTCTTGGCTTGGACAGATATTATTGCCGCTTCGTGGAGGGTTTCATGTCCACTGATGTGACCTTGACTAGGTTGACCCAGAAGGGGCCCCATTTAGGTGGTCTGATGAGTGTGAGAAGAGCTTTCAGAAGCTCAAGACAGCCTTGACTACAGCTTTAATTCTAGTTTTACCTTCAGCATCGGGTTCTTATACAGTGTATTGTGATGCTTCTTGGATTGGCATTGGGGGTATCTTAATGCAGGAGGGTAGAGTGATTGCTTATGCTTCACGCTAGTTGAAGCCAAGAAGAACTACCCCATTCATGAACTAGAGTTGGTAGCCATCGTTCATGCATTGAAGATTTGGAGGCATTATCTCTACGGTGTGTCTTGTGAGGTATTTACAGATCATCGGAGTCTTCAGCACTTGTTCAAGCAAAAGGATCTAAATTTAAGGTAGCGTAGATGATTAGAGATGTTAAAAGACTATGATATTACCATTTTGTATCATCCCGGGAAGGCCAATGCGGTGGCTAATGCCTTGAGTAGAAAGGCAATGAGTATGGGTAGCCTTGCATATATTCCTATTAGTGATAGGCCGCTTGTATCAGATGTTCAGACCTTGGCCAATCCATTCGTGGGGTTGGATGTTTCAGAGCCTAGTCGGGTTTAAGCTTGCGTGGTTTCTCGGTCTTCATTATATGATCGCATCAGAGAGCGTCTGTATGACGACCCTCATTTGCTTGTCCTTAAGGACACAGTTCAGCACGGTGATGCCAAGTATTGATGGGGTATTGCAGATGCAGGGTCGAATTTGTGTGCCCATTGTAGATGGGTTACGTGAGTTGATTCATGAGGAGGGCCATAGTTTGCGGTATTCCATTCATCCGGGTGCCAAAAAGATGTATCAGGACTTGAGGGAGCACAATTGGTGGAGGAGAATGAAGAAAGATATATTGGAGTTTGTAGCTCGATGCTTGAACTGTCAGCAGGTGAAGTACGAGCATCAGAGGCCGGGCGGTTTACTTCAGAGGCTTGAGATTCCCGAGTGGAAATGGGAGCAGATCACCATAGACTTCGTAGTTGGTCTCCGATGGACTTTGAAGAAATTTGATGCTATCTGGGTGATTGTGGACCGGTTGACTAAGTCCGTGCATTTCATTCTAGTTGGGACTACCTATTTTTCAGAGCGGTTTGCTGAGATCTATATTCGCGAGATTGTTCGCCTTCCCGGTGTGCCGGTGTCCATTATTTCAGATCGGGGCACACAGTTCACATCGCAGTTTTGGAGAGCAGTGCAGCGAGAGTTAGGCACACAGGTTGAGTTGAGTACAACATTCCACCCTTAGACGGACGGACAGTCCAAGCACATCATTCAGATATTAGAGGATATGTTACGCACTTGTATCATGGATTTTGGGGGTTCTTGGGTTCAGTTTCTATCGCTTGCAACTTTTGCCTACAATAACAGCTATCAATCGAGTATTCAGATGGCTCCGTATGAGGCTTTGTATGGGAGGCGGTGTCAGTCTACGGTTGGCTGGTTTGAGCCGGGTGAGGCTAGGCTATTAGGTACTGATTTGGTTCAGGATGCTTTGGAAAAGGTCAAGCTGATTTAGGATCGATTTCGCATGGCACAGTCTAGAAAGAAGAGTTACACCAATCGGAAGGTTTATGATGTTTCCTACATGGTGGGAGATAAGGTATTGCTCAGAGTTTCACCCATGAAGGGTGTTATGAGGTTCGGTAAGAAGGGTAAGTTGAGCCCTCGGTATATTGGACCTTTTGAGATGCTTGAGAGGATTGGAGAGGTGGCTTACAAGCTTGCTTTGCCACGTAGTCTATTGAGTATTCACCCAGTGTTTCATGTTTCCATGCTTTGAAAGTATTTTGGTGATCCGTCTCATGTTTTGGACTTCCGCATGATTCAGTTATATGGGAATTTGACTTATGATGTGGAGCCGGTGGCCATTTTGGATCGGCAAGTTCAAAAGTTGAGATCAAAGAATATAACTTCAGTGAAAGTTCAGTGGAGAGGTCAGCCAGTCGAGGAGGCTACTTGGGAGACCGAGTGGGAGATGCAAAACAGCTATCCACAACTATTTGAGACTCCAGGTATGATTCTAGACCCGTTCGAGGACGAACATTTGTTTTAAGAAGAGGAGAATGTAACGACCCGGTCGGTCGTTCTGAGTATTGTAGTCACGTTCCCACGTTTATTGCTTATTATATGTTAATTTGTGATTATGTGACTTGCCAGGGTGGTTGGTTTGGTTCCGGGGACATTTCAACATGAATTCGGACACTTAGTCCCAAGTTTGAAAGCCTAAGTTGAAAGAGTTGACCAGATATTGACTTATGTGTAAATGACTCCGTAGTGGAGTTTTGACGGTTCTGATAGCTTTGTATATTGATTTTTGACTTAGGAGTGTGTCCGGATATCGATTTGGAGGTCCGTAGGTGGTTTTCGCTTGAATTGACGAAAGTTGGAAAGTTGAAGGTTTGTAGAGTTGAGAAGTTTGACCGAGAGTTGACTTTATTGATATCGGGCTTGGATTTTGGTTCTGGAAATTGGAATAGGTCTGTTGTTTCATTTATGACTTGGGTGCAAAATTTGAAGTCAATTGGAGTTGGTTTGATAGGTTTCAGCATCGATTGTAGAAGTTGGAAATCTATTAGTTTCAATAGGCTTGAATTGGGGTGCGATTCATGTTTTTGATGTTGATTGATGTGATGTGAAGCCTCGACTAAGTCTGTATGATGTTTTAGGATGAGTTCATATATTTGAATGGGGTCCCGAGGGCCTCGGGTGTGATTCGGATTGAAATCGGATTGAATTTTGGACTTATGTAATTGTTGGTGTGATCAGATCTGGTGCAACCGCACCTGCAAGAAATGGGTCACAGGTGCGGAGCCGCAGAAGCAGACAAGGGCATGCAGATGCGGTTCTAGGTGGGTTGGGGAATTTGCGCAGGTGCGAGGAAGATTCCGCACCTGCGATCTCGCATATAGGAAAGGACGGTCACATAAGCAGAAGAGGGGCTGGAGTGGCAGGTCCGCAGAAGCGGGCGGATTTGCGCAGAAGCGCACCCGCAAGTGCGGGCTTGGGACTGCAGAAGTCATTTGTCGGCCCTTAAGTGACTTTCACAGATGCGGATTTTTAACTGCTAAAGCGGTACCGCAAAAGTGGTGATATGAACCGCATAAGCGAAAATGCTAGGCAGTGTTATAAGAATGAGGGTTAGAGTATTTTCTCCATTTTTGGACTTTGGGAGCTCAGATTGAGACGATATTTGGAGGGGTTTTCACTAGATTTAAAGAGATAAGCAGATTTTGATCATTTATATCTATTAATATTGAATACCCATTTAATTTCCCACATAGATTAGGTGTTTTTGAGATGAAATTTGGGAACTTTTTACCATGTATTAGAGAGTAGGATTTGGGGATTTGAGTGTCGATTTGTGGTCAGCGTTGGATGATTTTGGTATGGTTAGACTCATTATTGAATGGGTGTTTGGATTTTTTGAATTTTGTTGAGTTCTGAGGTTTGGGCACAGGGTTGACTTTTTAAATTTTGTTAAAGAACTTAGCTTTATTGTATGGAATCTATTCCTATAGCCTTTATTGATTATATTAAGTTGTTTGTGGCCAGATTCAAGTCGTTCGGAGCCCAATTCACAAGGCAAGGGTTTGTTGGAGCATTGAGTTGTGCACTTTGAGGTAAGTAACACTTCTAAACTTAGCATTGAGGGTATGAATTCCTGGATTTCATGTTATCTGGTTGGTGTTGAGGTGACGTACATGCTAGGTGACGGGCGTTTGGGCGTGCACTGTGGTAATTGTGACTCGGTTGATTCCGTGGTACCGTGTAGTTAGTAATTCTTGTTGTTATTCATGTAATCCCTACGTGTTAGAGTAATTGAGCTGCGATCTATGTTAGAAATCATGTTTAGGCTATATGCTTATTCTGTTGGGACCCACCGAGGTCATTTCTATTGTTGAGTTATTTGCTTAAATTGCAATTATTTACTCAGTCACATTCATCATTTGCATAGCATATCTCAGTCTCTGTTATCATTTATTGTTACATCATGTTATCATTATTTGGGATGATTGGCATAAGATTCTGAGCTCGAGATACTGGAGAGATTGATGACTGAGTTGGGGCCTGAGAGCCGTGTTGTGAGTGATGTTGTGAATTGGGTTGCACGCCGCAACAGGCCTTATTGGCTTTATATATATTATTAGTATGGATCAGGCTACACGTCGTAGCAGGCCTTATATTCTTTATCTATTATTATGGGATCGGGTTGCATGTCGCAGCAGACGGCCATATTGGCTTTATATTAGAGCTTGGGAAGGATCCACCCCTCTGGAGTCTGACATACCAGCAGTGAGTGCAGGTACTGTACAGTGATGAGTGATTGAGCGTGCTGAGTGACTGAGAGTGATGAGTAGGAGTGTGAGACAGTGAGATTGAGTACTCTGAGAGTGTGAGTACATGAGTTTATCACTGTGATGCATTACATGTGACATGCATATTTGACATGTAGACATAGAGATGTAACATTCCTCATGTTAGCTATACTTGGTACATTTTATCAGTATTGAACTTGAATTGTTGAACTCCGAAGCATGTCTACATTTATGTACTGTGTACGAATTGATTATGAGATTTCTCTGAGTTATTACTGTTATTTTTCTATCTTATCTGCACTGTTATTATCTGGATTTGCATTGTACCTTTCTGAGCTCGTCGCTGCTACCAGCCCAAGGTTAGTCCTATTACTTTATTGAGTACATTGGGTTAGTTGTACTCATACTGCACTTTGCACTTCATGTGCAGATCCAGGTACATCTGGACCAGGTGGTTGCTAGACTTGGAGTAGTATCTACTTGGAGACTATTAAGGTAGCTGTTATGATGCCCGTAGACCTTGACTATCCTTTTTTTTAAGCTTATTTCGTATTGTTCTATCTTTCCAGACAGTTGTATTAGAAGTTTAGATTGTGTTGGCACTTAGTAGCTCATGTACTCAGTGACACCCAGATTTTGGGGATTTTGTAGTTGAGTCGCAGTTGTTCTTACCAGTTATTTATGAGATTTTTCATTGTTAAGATTATTACATCATGCTTTTAAATTTAAATGCGTAGTTATTTTGTGATTGTTGGCTTGCCTAGTAATGTGATAGGTGCCATCACGACATGTTGAGATTTGGATCGTGACATAATTACAATCTTTCATTATACCACCGCGTGAGCCTTACATTTAGATAGTTTTAAAAATATATTTTTTCCGAAATAGCTACAAGCACTTTAGCCCACCTTATGTCGCCGCATGGCTTCAAGTAATTCCCTTACTAAAAACATGCACATAAATCCCACCTTATGTCGCCGCATGCACATTAACCCATATCCTTATACCGCCGCATGCGCATCAATATCACAACACAATAACAACTAGCACCACAAGTGCCTATATGCCACAACTTGCCAAAAATCATCAGTACCGAAGTTTCCACAATATATAGCTCACGACTCAACCACAATATGAACAAGAATCTCAATACTAACAAAATAAAGGTGAATAGCTCAACAAGAAAGATATCTCAAAAATTAACAACGCCTCAATATGAAAACGGCTTTCGCAACTTCAACACCAAGAACTGAACAAGAAGATATTCCATGAAATAACAACTTCAAGTAAGGTAATTTAACCATTGAGGAATTAAATAAGACTAAGGCAATAACTTTAACTAAAGCATGTAAGAGCAAAATAACAAGTAAGAGATAGAGCAAGTGTTAACAATGTCAAAGAAAACATGTAAGGATAGATAAACACATGTAAGGGTAGATTAACAATGAAAGATATAACATGTTATGACAATTCCATTAAAGGCATGAAAAGAGTCTAAATAGCCTAAACCGGTCAAATACCACATATAGCTCGTGTACCCACTCGTCACCTTGCGTACACAGCTTTCACGTAACATATATAGCACAATCAACCCAAATCCTAAGGGGTAGTTCCCCCATACAAAGTTAGGCAAGAAACTTACCTCAAAAAAACTAAATCAATACTTTAAGAAGCCCTTCCTATGTGAAACAACCTCTGGACGGCTCGAATCTAGCCAAAATAACTTAATATCATAAATAAAAGCCATAAAAAATAATTTCAGATAATAAAGCTTCAATCTTAAATGAAAACCAAAAAGTCAACCTTGGGGTGAAAAGAATGGAATTATTCATGAAGTAACTCCTCCTTGTTCACCTGAGTCTGATAGAATAAGTGAACGGAAAAATGGAACATTGAAAGAGATAATGAACTCCATGTTAGTTAATTCTAATGCACCTGATAATTTATGGGGTGAAGCTATATTATCTGCATGTCATTTACAAAATGGAATTCCACATAGAAGAACTAGCAAAATCCCTTATGAATTGTGGAAAGGTGTGATGACTCAATAGGTCATTTTGAGTACTAGTCTTAATTTCTATGTTCTGGGACCTCTCATAGCTCCATTAGGTATTATACGACTTGCGTGCATGGTCCGTGTCGCATTTCGAAAAGCTTTAATGTGAAATTTAAAAAAATGATTTTTGACATAAAATAAGGCTACAGTTGACCACGGTCAATATTTTTGGTAAACGACCTTGGATCGGTATTTTGACGGTTATGGTAGGTTCGTATGATATTTTTGGAGTTGTATCCATATTCTGTTGGGGTCCCGAGTGACTCGAGCGCGTTTCGACGTATTATGTGAAAAGTTGGAAAAATGAGTTTCAAAGTTGAAATTTTGAGTTTTGTTGATTGATTCTTGATAATTGATGTTATTTTGATGATTTGAGTTAGCGATTGAGTTCGTAGGATGTTATTATATTTGTTTGCATATCTGTATTGGAGCCCGAGGGGCTCGAGTGAGTTTCAAAAGTGTTATGGTAGAGTTTGGAACTGCTCATGCGCAACAGCTTGTGTGTTTAGGTTACAGGTCTCGCATATGCGAAGACCTAATCGCAATTGCAAGCCTTGCATTTGCGGTGTCAGGATCGCAAATGCGAATTTGGGACTGGGATTGAAGACTTCGCAAATGCAAAGAAATGGTCGCATTTGTGGACAGGCGGTTGGTCGTATTTTCGACCTTGGAGTCGCATTTGCAACCTTGGAGTCGCATTTGCGACTTGGAGCAGGGAGCATCCAGCTTCACAAATGCGAAGCTTAGCTCGCATTTGCGATGGAGGACTCTACGAAATTGCGAAGAGGCACTCGCATTTGCGATATTTGTGGGTTTGTTTTATTCGTCGCTTTAGCAATTAGTGTTTCGTAATTGCGACGAACAACCAGCTGGGTAAAAGTAGGAAAAATGGGACTTAGCTAATTTTACCTCATTTTCAACCCTATTCTCTCTAGAGGCGATTTTTTTAAGAGGATTTTCTTCCCAAATTCATTGGTAAGTGATGCACGTCAAATCCGTACTCAACAATGAGTGGAAAACAGTCATTGCAATTATAATACCCAATTAGAGTGGGGGTCGATTTCCTCGAGGATTTTATAAAGGGTGTTAAGGTCGATACTCGAAGAGAGAATGTGAAATAACTAAATTACGCTTCCAAACAAAGAGTGATCATTGTCCAAATTAACACTGCGAGATTAAACTAATTAACAGTAACTAGAAAGAGAATAATTGTTTTTGATCTTTTTAAACAAATGGGGAAAATCCAAGGGATGTAACCTTCACCTAGGTTCAAACCTAATGGATATATCAAGTTAATGCTTGTTTTGTGGATCGGGGTATATTATAACTCTCAATTCTCAATTACCCACTTAATACCTCTCGGTGATAGAGTGGTTATGCCCAAATTGGCTTTCTCAAGCCCAATTGGGTAGCAATGCAAACAATTGATATGAGTCCAAGTCAAGTTTTCCCTATCTCTAGTTCAAACTCTTTAATCAAACTAGCCAAAACCTTAACTAGCTCAATTTCTTGTTAGCCAAGTTTTTCTAGACTAGGTTCCTCTTTCTCAAGCAAGAACTAAGTAAAATATGCATGAATCAATGTTTGCAACCATTAATACTAGATATAATGCATAAACAAGGCTAAATAATAAACATCTAATCATAAACAAGCATTAGAATTAATAACCCATAAGATTTACACACTAGGGTTGGGTCACAACCCTAGATAAAATCTAGCTAATCATGCTAGAAAGCAAAGAAAACAAAGTAGAAGAAGTAATTAAAGCCATAAACTACAATTAATTGATAAAACTAATGGGTCTTCTCCAATATTTTTCACTACTTTCCCAAAAGGGTAAAACCGCTACAGCTGCTTAAAATACAAAACTTTCCCTAAAAAAATGTTTCCCATCTATTTATAGTGCCCAAAATTTTGCTGACAAAAATGCCCTTCGGAAGGTTTATACAGCAGCACATTCCATGTGCGGAGAGGAATTCTGCAATCGCATAATTCTATCTACGACTGCACTTCAGCTTCTGCAGCCACACATTTTGACTGCTGACCGCACTTTTATGAGGCTTCATACTTGGTCATTTTGCACCTTCTCTGAACTTTTCAAATCTTGTCAGTGCGATCAGCTTTTGCGACATAGTTTGGTGTGTGAACCGTGCTTCTTCAAACTCATCTGAGGCTTCAGGGCTTCTTCTGCGGCCGCATATTTATTTCTACGGACCGCACAATCTTCTGTTGCCGCAGAAGTAATCGCACTTTTGCCTGCAGTTCTCCTTCTTATCTTTTTGAGTTAGATTTCTTTGTTAAGCTCCAATCCTCCAACATGCCTGCAATTCACACGATTTCATTAGTTTTGACAAAAATCAATACTTTCGGACTAAAACTAAAGCATAAAGGTACTAATAAATGGTTAAAATCCACACTTATCAACTCCCCCAAACTTAAGCCTTTGCTTGTCCTAAAGCAAACAGATTAGTTCCCACCTCCTCTAAGTAAAAGGTCATTTCAAAGAGTCAATTGTAAGTCATTCATACTCAGTTAGGACCAACAATTACCCACAATACTCATGTATTTTCAAAAAGGTGATAAAACATATGTTACGTGCATATAACTTTAGTATGACATTTGAGCTTCAAGAATTGACTTCACTCATCAAGGACTCTTGTTTTATCATATAAATCATGTTGGACTCCAAACTCTTCCTCCTCTATCTTCCATTTGCCATGCTCACTTCAAGAATAATACTCAATCTCTAGAGCAATGAAGGATTCACTCTTCTCTCACAAAGGAATGTCACAAGTAAAGGCTTGCCCCTCATGTAGATCTCCACTAATGTAAGCTCACTCGGTTCAATATCAAGCAGGACTTCTTTCGGGTTGCAATAAAGGATTTTGGATTGGGGTAGGATACCATATGGGATAAGTGGTTACATCCTTCCTTAAGCACTCCACTTTTTTCATTTCTTGTCTCATATTTACCAACCCTTATAGGCATTTCTTTTTCTTGGGGGCTAGAGAGACTTGCCATCACTCTTTATTATTTATTTCATTCTTTTTCTCCCTTGATGCTCATACTAGAGATAGTTGCCTCTTTTTAATTTCATCAATCTCCCTTTTTATTTTATTTTTTTTATTTTTTTGGCATTTTCATTTTGTTCTTTTCTTTTCTTGCCTTCTCTTTTCATAGAGATCCTTACTTTTCTATTTTTGGTGCCTTGATACCTCTTTTATATTCCTCAACTTTCTCTCCAAACTTATGCCTTAAGACACTTATTTCGTAAGAGTGTTAAGGAAGGTCCGAGTGCCAAGAGAGGATTATAGACAAAATGGGTAAAGGCTTGTAGTATGGTTACCAACAAAAAAAGGCAAAAGGATCAAAGGGGTTGACTAGGGATAACAAACATAGGTGGCAATAGAAAGCTCAAACGGACCAAGAAAATCCTGCAATCATCTTCCAAGCCAAGAAAACCTAGAATTTCACCTTGAAACATATTCGGGGAAGTTCTAGACTATCCACTCAAGTACTTAGACTAGCAACAAAAATCACCTCACCTCTCATGCAACTAGACAGTAAAAGAGGATAGAGTCTAAAGCCTACAGCGATCACGATCAAGTTAAATATCACTATGGTCTAATCAACCACTTAATGATTATCAAAGTCAACTCAAGAACCTCAAAGTCACTAACTAAAGCTATTTTCTTCCAAAAACCTTGTTTCAAACAATAAGCATGCAGTTAAGTGTGTTAGTGCCAAATGAAGAATGAATAACTCTTTTTAGAGAATGACTTAATTAGGGCTTTTATTCATTACTACTTACTACTATTATTACCTACACACAAAACGGACTCATTCCCTTAAGAATGTTGTTACACCATTTATCCTTGGGAAGAGTCACCCGGTCACACAAAAGACCACATTTGGGAAGAACCGTGGTATTAAGAAAATCAAATGTGTATTATCCACACTACTAAGAAAAACATAAAAGCTACTAACATAAAAAGAAACAACTAACATAAACAAATCAAAGTAAGAAAATAAAGAAGCTAATGAAAGTACCAATTACCAAAGATATATACAATAAAAATAAAACAGAATCATCCAATTATTATATTCTAAAGTATCCAAATGTATCAAATAATCTCCACCCCCCCCTCCCCCATTGTCCGCAATGTTTAACAAAATAAGAGCAAAAGTAGAGAGGGCGAAGAAACTCCATAAGTGTCCTTGATCATCACTGTGTCCCCAGCAGCATCAGTCCCAGTTGGCCCATTCAACTGAATATCATCATCAAGTCTGGGAGTGGCTGGAAAAGTGAACATAGCACGCACTACATTAGTAGTGTCAGTGTCAAGGCATGGCTCCTCAAACTGGCCAGCGAGAGCATCCTGTGTAGATGGATCTTGGTGGGGCTGGGATGGGTCAATCAGCATATCATATGGCAAATCTTCGGTTATACCTAGTCGGGTCACCTCAACTCAAAGCTTATCAAATGACTTCTTGCTGGCCTGGGACTTCCTCATCTTCTTCACCTGCTTGGTCAACCCCTCGATTATAGCACCATGTTGTAATTATATATCCATAATTACCTTCTAGTTTCCAAGATTTTGCTCAGCTTCTCATTAATTTCAGAGGGATCCTGAGGTGCCTGTGTAGATGCCTGCCCTACAACAGCACTGGAAATCTCAGACAGCTTTGAAGTAGCTGCATGCATCCAGTTGTTGAGACTCGCCAATGTCTGGGAGGCTTGCGGAGCAGATAGTGGACCTGTAGGCATGGGCACCGATCTCGGAACTGGAGTAGGAACTACCATAGAAGCTGTGAAAGGAGTTGTAGAGGGAGCTGAAGATGGTGGCTCAGGCATAGTAGATGATGCACTAGTAGAAGTCTCAGCTGATGTGGATGGAATATAAGATGGACCAAAAACTACCACTACCTGCTCATCAGAATGGCTAGTAGTAGTAGAAGGCTGAGCACTCCTCTTCGGGTTCCTCGGATCCTGCAGCTTGTACCACTCAAATGGCCCTGTCGGCTTGACCTTGGTGTCAAATGTCATGGGCTCTACCTTAGCATCTGTCAGATACTCAGTAGTGGTGCTGGGGTAGGGATAAGAAGTGTTACTTTGCTGTGCCACCAGGAAAATGTTGGCCGACATTAGGTCACCCACATTGATCGAGTACCCGGCTATAATAGATGCCACCAAAATAGCTCGAGGAATAGGTAGGTTGTTCTCATTCTGGCACGGGTCAAGCCTGTTGCAAACAAAGGTTTGCCACCCTTTGGACTCAAAACTCAATGTGCTCCGGAGAATAGGTACCCCAGTAGCAATCAAAGAAGGGGTGGGTCCTAGTGCTAGAATCTCTGCAAGCCACGACCCGGCCTCTTCTTTCAGAGCCAACTTCTCTAAGTAATCTCTTGGCTCCATATCCTCAAATCCCAAGTATGTGTTCAAAGTGTGCTAATCAAATTTTACCTTTAGGTTGCGCACTTTGGTGACTTTTGTACCTTTGAGAATATGCGCAGTGTTGGCATAAAACTCTCGGACAATGTGCTCCTTGACATCCACCAGCTTCTCCGTGAATAGAATCTACCCCTTCCTTTTTGTAAACTGCTCCAGAACAATGGGATTGTACTTGTCAAGATCTTTCGAAAAGAACTGCCGCTTATGAGTCAAAGATCTCAAAGGTCTAGCGACTCACAAATCTAACTTCCCAAGCCTCTTTCTTCTTCGTCCGAGCTAAACCTGCATGTGTACCTGCTCCCTATATCCCATCATCAGGGGTATCATCAGAACCAGACCCTACAGCAGCTACCTCGGACTCCTGGCTGGCACTTTTCGAACCTTGGGAAGTGTTGTGGGATGTAGAAGGCACATCTAGAGGCTCAGATCACCCTTGTGGCTTGGATTGCTCTTTAGTGTGCTCCTCCAAAATAGACACAGAGTTTCCCTCGGAGGCTTCCCTAGACGGGGCATATGAGCTAGACTCGGAGAGGTCTCTACCTCACCCTCGGCCTGCTGTAGCTTTCTTTGATATGGTATTCTGAACACTTGGGGGAAAGGCACCTTTGCCTCGACCCTTTTAAGCTTCTCCTCTTCTTTTGATAGATTCACCTCGACCTCATGATCGTACCATTATCTGTATAAACACAAAGAGAATTGTCAGTTGCAAATCATGATTCAGCATAGTTAAGACTCATGTAAGTAAGTGAGAACAACATAGAAGCGGTGGGGTTATAATTGGATAAACATACTGTAGAAATAGGGGAAGTGCGCTCCACATATTTTGAAGTGCGGATCACACAATTCCAAGTGTGGCTGCAATTCTGTGCAGATGTGCAAGGGCCTCAAATGCCTCTTCTCTGATAGATAGTGCGGAGGTCATTTGCAACCACAGAATTCATCTACGACCCGCAAAATTTGAAATGTGGTCCGCACTTTAGGAGCTCAGAGGGCAAGCCTCTGATGGACAGTGCGGACCAAAAGTGCGACCTCCCCAGAAATTCGGTGACCCGCACAAGAAAAGTGTGGCCGCAGAAACAATATCCAACCACTAGATGCCTTAACAAGAAAACTACGGACCACAAAAATCCAAGTGCGGTCGCATATTCAAGAACATAACGGCAGCCTCAATCTTTACCTAGATTTTGCAAAAACTTGTTCAATTCTACTTGGCAACATGGCATACACATAAGAATCAGTTAACCCAACCCATTCTAGCATGCATTATCAACCCCAGTACAAAACTACCCCACATGGATAGAATAATAGAATACAATAACATATGGCCTAAAAAGAAGCTAAAAAGGAAAAAGAAATTCAAAAATTAAAATGAAACAAAATTAACATGAAATGTAGCATACCAAATGATGTAAATGTGCAAAGATCCTGTGAGTGAAAATGGGTGTGTGTGTGTTTGAAAGTGCTAGATCCTCAGGTAGACTCTTAGAGCAACAGTAATTTCTCAAAAGTGTGAAAAGTGTAAAATGAGGCCTAACATTCTATTTATACTCAGAGACTTTGAGAGGGTAAAGAGTCGAGTGCGGCCGCACAATTTCAAGTGCGTACCACACTCTTCTACATGGCCTTCAGTTGTCTGTTGCTCTTGTGTGGTCCGCACAATTTCAAGTGCGGTCGAACAATTCTCCAGAGGTCGCACATTTGCCCTGCACTGATAGGTAAAAAGTTCAAAGACCCTATCATTTGGTATCTAAGTTGGCTCCAGGAAGTGCGGTCCACAGATGAAATCTGCAGCTGTAAAAAGTCTTCTGCAAAGGAAAATATTTTCTACGGTCGCACAAAGGAAAAGTGTGATCCGCACTTTCTGCTTTGATGACACAACCTTGTCTACCATTCTTTCATCTAACACTCATCCCTATAGCACACTTCAAATCAAGTTAAAACCAACAAATAACATCTAACTTCAAAAAGAGAAAGGAAAAGAACTTGGGTTTCCTCCTAAGAAGCGCCTTATTTAACGTCGCGGCACAATGCAATGTCATATCATCCTCAGGTGAAGTAAATAACCGCCGCCATGTGGCTCTCTCCAACTTCCCATGAAGTGCTTCACCCGTTGACCATTGACTCGGAATATTTCATCGTTCTTGTTCTTCAATTCCAATGCACCGAAGGGTGTCACACCGACAATTTCAAATGGACCACTCTACTTGGACTTAAGCTTCCTGGGAAACATCCTCAACCTTGAGTTAAACAATAATACTAGATCACCGGCCTTGAACTCTTTGTTCCAAATGTACTTTTCATAAAGATATTTCATCTTTTCTTTGTACAAGGATGAACTCTCATAAGCATGGTCCAGGAACTCATCCAATTCATTCAAGTGTGCAACCCGCAAATTAGCGGCTACATCCCAATCAAGATTCAATTTCTTCAAGGCCCACATTGCCTTATGCTCTAGTTCAACCGGAAGATGACAAGCTTTCCCAAAACCTAATCGGTATGAGGTCATTCTGATAGGTGTTTTGTAAGCAGTCCTATGTGCCCATAATGCATCATCAAGCTTCTTGGACCAATCCGTCCGATTTGTATTCACCATTTTAGACAAGATACACTTTATCCCTCAGTTGGAGACTTCCACTTGACCACTAGCTTGTGGATGATAGGGATTCTTGACCTTGTGAGTAATACCATACATGCTAAGTAAAGTGTCAAAAGCCTTGTTGCAAAAATGTGACCCCTCATCGCTTATCATTGCACGTGGATTACCAAATCTTGTAAAAATATTCGTCTTCAAGAAAGCCACTACACTTCTAGCCTCGTTGTTGGGTAAGGCCTCAACCATTTGGACACATAATCCACCGCGGCCAAAGTGTAAGCTTTTCCACAAGAACACACAAAAGGGCCCATAAAGTCAATGCCCCCAAATATCAAAAATATCAATCTCCAAGATGGTTGTGAGACGCATCTCATCTTTCTTTGAAATTCCACTGGCCTGTTGACATTTATCACATCTTTTCACTAAGTCATTTGCATCTTTGTAAAGAGTAGGCCAATAGAAACCACAACTTAGAACTTTGGTCGTCGTTCTTGCTCAACCATAATAACCATCATATGGCAAAGAATGACAAGCTCCGAGAATATCACCTTCTCTTCTTCCGATACACACCTTCTAATCACCCCATCCGTACAAATCCGGAAAAGGTATGGCTCATCCAATAGTAGTCTTGATTATATATTTTGAGCTTCTTACTTTGGTTTGAATAGAACTCATCCGAAATGATACCACTCATAAGAAAATTTGCCAAGTCCGTAAACCACGGTACCTCTTTCATTGATAGTGCCAAAAGTTGCTCGTCGGGGAAAGAGTCATTTGTTTCAAGGCCATCATGTGGCCTCCCCTCCTCCTCCAAACAAGACAAGTGGTCCGCCACTTGGTTTTCACTGCCCTTCTTGTCTTGAATGCCAATATAAAATTCTTGCAATAAGAGTACCCATCTCATCAACCGAGATTTAAATTCCTTTTTGCTCATAAGTTAGCGAAGCGCCGCATGATCTGTGTGAAAAATAACTTTGGCACCCATTAAGTACGAGCGGAACTTCTCAATTGCAAACACAATAGCAAGGAGTTATTTCTCCGTAAAGGAATAATTGACTTGGGCACTATTCATGGTCTTACTAGCATAGTAAAATGGATGAAAAACCTTGTTGATACGTTGCCCCAAAACAGCCCCAACCACTAAATCACTTGCATCACTCATGAGCTCAAATGGCAAACTCCAATTTGGAGAGGTAATTATATGAGTAGTTGTCAACCTAAGCTTCAATTGTTCAAAAGCCCTCACACAATCATTATTAAAATAAAACTTGGCATTCTTCTCAAGGAGCTTACACAATGGGTTCACCACTTTAGAAAAATCTTTAATAAAGCACTGGTAGAAACCCACATGGCCTAAGAAACTCCGCACACTCTTCACTGTGGTTAAGGGTGGAAGCTTAGAAATAACTTCAATCTTCGCCTTGTCAACTTCAATACCATTCTTTGAGATCTTTTAGCCAAGGACAATGCCCTCCTCAACCATGAAATGACATTTCTCCCAATTGAGTACTAAATTAGTTTCTTCGCATCTAGCCAACAACCGAGAAGTCATCCATGAATACTTCAAGGTAGTCATCTACCATGTCCATGAAAATAGCCATCATACACCGTTGAAAAGTCACCGGTGCATTGCACAAGCCAAATGGCATCCTCTTGAAAGAAAAAGTACCATAAGGACATGTAAAGATTGTTTTCTCTTGATCTTCCGGAGCAATAAGAATTTGGTTGTAGCCCAAGTACCCATCAAGAAAACAATAGAAAGCACATCCGGTCAATCTATCGAGCATTTGGTACATAAAAGGAAGTGCAAAGTGATCTTTCCTTGTGACATTGTTGAGCTTACGATAATCAATACAAACTCTCCAACCGGTCATTGTTCTTGTGGGAATCAACTCATTCTTCTCATTGGTAACAACTATCATGCCCCCCCCCCCCTCATTATTTGGGACACATGGAACTGGAGAGGTCCATGAACTATCGGGACAGTTTAGCACCATGCAAAATGCGGGGCTTATACCCCGAATATTAGCCAAAGTCCACCCAATAGCCTTCTTCCTCTTTTGCAACACCGCCAATGTGGAATCAACCTGCACGTTAGTCAAACAAGAGGAGAGAATAACCGGTAAAGTAGAACAAGGGCCAAGAATTCATACCGAAGATGTGGTAGCAATGGCTTCAACTCCAAAGTAGGTGGATCTTCAATAGAAGTCTTTGTAGGAGGAGTCTTCCTATTCTCAAGATCCAAAGACAATTTTTGGGGTGCGTAATTGTACGACCCCATTCCTTGCAAAGAGTTCACATATTCCATGAAACCATTTATCGCATCATAATCAAATTTGGGCAAAATGGCTTCCAACATATCACCCACATTGATTGTAGCACTTGTATCATCAACAATAACATCGGTCACCAAGTTCACAAAAGAACACACCACATTGCTATTTGGTTGCCGCATAGACTTGAACATATGGAATACCACTTTTTCATTACCAACCCAGAAAGTGAGTTCTCCGGCTTCCACATCACAAAGAGCCTTACCCGTAGCAAGGAAAGGTCTCCCAAGAATTATAGGCACTTTATAATCAACTTTATAATCTAGAATAATAAAGTCCGCCGGAAGAATGAACTTATCAACCCAGACCAAAACATCCTCAATCACTCCCAATTGCCTCTTCATGGTACGATTGGCCATTTGTAACCTCATAGATGTGGGTCTTGGTTTCCCAATTCCCAAAGTTTTAAATGCCGAATAGGGCATCAAATTGATACTCGCCCCAAGATCACAAAGAGCTTTAGCAAAATTGGCACTCCCAATAGTACAAGGATTCGTGAAAGCACTGGGATCCTCCAACTTAGGAACCATGGAATGAACAATTGCACTCACTTGATGAGTGACTTTGATAGTTTCAAAATTCATCAACCGCTTCTTGGTCACAAGATCTTTCATAAACATGGCATAACTGGGCATTATTCCAAAGCTTCTACCAATGGAACATTAATAGAGAGACATTTCATCATTTGAGTGAACTTCTTGAATTGATTCTCACCATTTTGCTTGGCAAGTCTTTGAGGATATGGAGGTGGAGGCTTAGGCAAAGGTGCCTTAGTCTTTTGACTATCGGCTCCGGTATGTCAAAAATGTGATCCCTAGATGGGTTCACCTCCTCTTGGGTCTCCTCCACACTATCATCAATGTCAATCCGAACCTCCTCATTTGCTTGAACATCATTGTTTGGGATTTCCTCTTCTTGTATCATTTGGTCATCATCCACAAGTCGCCTTTAATCTGAGGTGGGTGCATTCTCGCCTCTTTCACTCCTTGTAATAACCACCATCGCATGCCCCTATTGTTACCACCCTTTGGATTTACAATTGTATCACTTGGTAGCACATCCTTAGGACGAGTATTAAGAGTTTAAGAGATTTTCCCCATTTGAACTTCAAGATTATAAATTGATGTGCTATGTGCGGCAAGTTGGGCATCTGAATTGGCATTCTTCTCCATCATTTGCTTGAACATGTTCTCAATACGACCCATCTCATTGTTTAAAGAACTTGAACCATGAGAAGGATAAGGAGGCGGGTTGCTATGTTGTTGGTACATTGGGGGCCTTTGAAAACCCGATCCTCGATTTCCTTGATTGTTATTATTTTCGCAACTAGCTTGATTGTTGCCTCCTCAATTTCCTTGATTATTGTTATTGTGCCAATTCCATTGATTGTTAGAACCCCAATTGCCTTGGTTATTTTTTGGTCGCCATTATTGTTGATCGGAGCCTTGGAAATTGTTCCTTTGCCCTTGGTAATTGTTCACAAATTGTACCACTTCCTCTTGCTCATGATAAGAATCATCTTGATCAAAAGTACCATCATCTTGTGCATAACTCTCCACTCAGGATTGAAATTGTGGACCCTTGGTCCTCTTCTTGTTAACCAAAACATTTATCCCTTCCATAGCATGAACTTCATTAGGAGCTTGAACTTGATTAAGTTGGGCCTTGGCGAGTTGGGTCATAGTTGTTGTCAATTTGGCAATGGCTTGTCCATTGTCTTGCAACTCTTTATAGAGATGAATCATGTTGGGATCACCTGGTGGAACATTATCTCGGGATCACCAAACCGAAGACATTTCGGCCATCTCATCAAGAATCACACATGCCTCCGCATAAGGCATTGTCATAAAGTTGCCTCCTGCCAATTGATTGGCCACACATTGGTTCATAGTATTAATACTACAGTAGAAAGTTTGTTGGATCCTGTTGTCGGTCATATCATTGTTCGGCACTCCTTTACCATTGTCCAATACCGCTCCCAAATTTTATGCAACGACACATTGGGCTTTTGCTTGAAAGCCAATATTTTATACCTAAGAGTAGCCATGTGCCCCGAAGAGAAAAACTTAGCAATTGCCGTCAATTTATCCCAAGTATGGATCGAATGATTAGGCAAACATTCCAACCAATCTAAAGCTTTACCCCGTAGAGAGAAGGGAAAAAGCCTTAGCTTCAAAGCATCCTTCGAAACATTTGTTTGTTTGCTCCCCCAACACGTATCCACAAAACGCTTCAAATGTTTATAAGCATTTTGACTCGGCTCCCCGGTGAAAAAGCCTCATTTCTCAAGCAAAGTGAGCATCACATTGGTAATTTGAAAGTTTTCCGCCCTAATACGAGGGGGGACTATTGCACTTGCGTAACATTCATTGGGCAAAATCAGGTGTTTCACCGCTTGTGATTGTGGTGGTGGAGGAGAGGGAGGTGGGGGCACGTTGTCTTGTTGACCACTGCCTCAACGATTTAATTGTGGAACTTGAAGCACGTCATCTAGTTGTTCCTCCTCGCCGTCCATGGCCACCGCGCCCAATGGCAAATTTTTGAGATCATTATTTTCTATTTTGTACCTACGATTACTTCAACAAATTAGTAACATGGAAGGAAAAAAGATATTTCAAGATCACACTCAAATATATAGCTAACACCATAAAAACTCCCCGGCAACGATGCCAAAAATTGATCCACGTCCAATCCGCACTCAACAATGAGTGGAAACGATCGTTGTAATTATTATACCCAACTAGAGTCAGGGTCGATTTCCTCAGGGACTTTATAAAGGGTGTTAAGGTAGATACTCGAAGAGAGAACGTGAAATAACTAAATTACGCTTCCAAACACAGAGTGATTATTGTCCAAATTAACACTATGAGATTAAACTAATTAAAAGTAACTATAGAGAGAATAATTATTTTTGATGTTTTAAAACAAATGGGAAAAGCCTAGGGATGTAACTTTTACTTGGGTGCAAACCTAATAGATATATCAAGTTAATACTTGTTTTGAGGATCGGGATATATTATAACTTTCAATTCTCAATTACCCACTCAATACCTCTCAGTGATAGAGTGGTTATGCCCAAATTGGATTTCTTAAGACCAATTGGGTAGCAATGCAAACAATTAATATGAGTCCAAGTCAGGTTTTCCCTATCTCTAGTTCAAACCCATTAATCAAACTAGCCAAAACTTTAACTAGCTCAATTTCTTTGTTAGCCAAATTTTCCTAAACTAGGTTCCTCTTTCTCAAGCTAGAACTAAGTCAAATAGGCATGAATTAATGTTTGCAACCATTAATTCTAGAAATAATGCATAAACAAGGCTAAATAATTAATACCCAATCATAAACAAGCATTAGAATTAATAACCCATATGATTTACACACTAGGGTTGGGTCACAGCCGTAGATAAAATTTAGCTAATCATGCTAGAAAGCAAAGAAAACAAAGTTGAATAAGTAATTAAAGCCATAAACTATAATTAATTAATAAAACTAATGAGGCTTCTCCAATATTTGTCACTATTTTCCCAAAAGGGAAAAATACAACCGCTACAGCTGCTTAAAATAACAAACTAGCCCTAAAAACTCTTTCCCGTCTATTTATAGTGCCCAAAAATTCACTAACAAAAATGCCCTTCAGGAGGTTCTGCAGTCGCAGAATTCCATGTGCGGACCACTCTTTTCTTCTTCTCTTAAGTTAGGAGGAATTTTGCGGTCGCATAATTCCATCTGCGACTACACTTGAGCTTCTGCGGCCGCACATTTTGACTGCGGACCACACTTTCATGAGGCTTCATACTTGGTCTTTTTGTACCTTCTCTGAACTTTTCAAATCTTGTCAATGCGACCAGCTTTTGCGGCCATATAATTTGGTGTGCGGACCGCGCTTCTTCAAACTCCTCTGAGGCTTTAGGGCTTCTTCTGCGGCCGCATATTTATTTCTGCGGACCGCACAATCTTCTGCGGGCCGCACTTTTGCCTACAGCTCTCCTTCTTGCCTTTTTGAGCTGGAATACTCCTTTTTGAGTTAGATTTCTTTGTTAAGCTCCAATCCTCCAACCTGCCTGCGATTCACACGATTTCATTAGTTTTGGGAACAAAAATTAATATTTTCGGACTAAAACTAAAGTATAAAGGTACTAATAAGTGGTTAAAATCTACACTTATAAATAAGCAACTTTAACCAATTTTCAATCACTTTTCCCTAAATTTTAACACATCAAATCCATGAATTTCAAGGTAAAAATTAGGGGTTTTGGATAGAATTTAGAAATTTTGTAAAATCGAGATTTAGATCTCAAATTAAGGTCGGGTTTTGAAATAAATCACATAATTGGGCTAGGGAATGAATGTGTACTCGGAATTTGATCTGAATCTCGAATTTCGACCAAGCGGGCCCAGGGTTGACTTTTGTTGACTTTTTCAAATATGATCAAAATTGAACCTTTTTCATTTGTGTGCAGTTTCTAAAGAATGTTTGGAATTGTTTGACAATTAGCTTGATTTGGTTAGTTTGGAGGCTTGTTCGAAAGGAAAAAGTCATGGTTGACTGTTGATTTGTTTACGAAAAGAGGTAAGTGTCGTGGTTAACTTTGATTTAAGGGAATTAAGATACAATCGAGTCTTTTTGCTATGTGAACTATATGTTGGGGGCGGCGTATATGCAAGGTCATGAGTGCATATATGTTGGCCTTGGGATAAGCATACGGGTGGAAATTGTCTTAATTGTACCATGTTATTTACTATGCCTTACATGCCTTAAATAGATCGCTTATTCTTTGACTAGTCGCTTTCAAGTTATTTCTTATATTTAATTATTTTGATGTTGGGTGTTGAGATTGTGGAACTTGTAATTTGTTGTTGGCTTTAATTGAGGAAAGATTCTCGTATGACAAGTGGAACTCAATACTATAGTTGAAATGTATATGTGAGGTGACGAGTGCATATATGTTGGCCATGGAATAAGCATGCGGGTGGAAATTGTCTTAATTGTACCATGTTATTTCATTTACTATGCCGTATATGCCTTAAATAGATCGCTTATTCTTTGACTAGTCACTTTGAAGTTATTTCTTATATTTAATTGTTGTGATGTTGGTGTTGAGAACGTGGAACTTGTAATTTGTTGTTGGATTTAATTGAGGAAAGATTCTCGTATGACAAGTATTACTCAATACTATAGTTGAAATGTATTTTCTTCCCACCTTGCTTGATATTTCTGTTATTTTTGTTACTTGGCGAGGAAGAGTGAAGATCATGAAGGGTGTTGTCGTACCTCATTTTCACATTGACATCATTGATTGAGTGAATGTGAAGTTAAAGGCATGAAAGGTGATGCCATGCATATGCATTTTATTATGATTATGTGAGGATGAGAGTAAAAGAAGGGTGATGTCGTGCAATTTGTTGATTTTATTGCTTGACTTAATAATTGAAATGTGAACTTGACTCGATGGTTTCGGTGACTATTTTGGAAGAGGTTACTTGGTGATTCTTACATATTGTTTCCACTTATTGTCCCTTTCCACATGCTCCTACCATGTTGTTACTCTTGATGCTTTAATTGTTATTTCGTTGATTTATGTATATTACTGTATAGGTCCTTAGTAGGTATCTTGTCTTAACCTCATCACTACCTCGTCGAGGATAGGCTCGACACTTAATGAGTATATTGGGTGGGTTGTAACCATACTACACTTTCGCACTTCCTGTGTAGATTTTGACATTGGTACCAACGGAGTCCCTAGAGGTAATTACCAGATACCAGACAGTGATTCGAGGTAGAACTGCATCCCGCATGCAAGCCTTAGATGCACTTTCCTATTCTCATTCTATTGTTTCAATTTTATTTCAGACAGTGTTGTACTTCTTTCGGAACCTTGTATTTAGTTGCATTTAAAAGCTCATTTACTTGTGAGACCAAATCTTCGGGTGGTTCATGTTAGTTATTGGTTTTAGAACTTATTATGTTATCACATAGTTGCTTTACATTATGTTATTTGTTCAGCTGTCAGATATTTATTGCATTTCTTTTCGTATTATTTTGTTATGTTGGCTTTCCTATCGAGCGATATTAGGCGCCATCACGACCCCAATTGGTCGGGATTTTGGATCGTGACAAGTTGGTATTAGAGTATTAGGATACCTAGGTCTCACAAGTCATTAGCAAGCTTAGTAAAGTCTTGAGGATCGGTACTGAGACGTCTATACTTATCTTCTAGAGGCTATAAGGCTTTTGGAAATTTCACCTTCTTTTTTTCTCTATCATGGGACTTTATACTATCAATGAGTTTAAATCATTCTATTCTTGTTCTCTCATAGCTGGTAAGGACACGTATTACATCAGTAATTGATCTGGAGTTGGAGCCCCAGGGTGCAGCCACTACCAAGGTAGAGGCAGAGCTCAGCCTAGAGCAAGCACAACAGCACCTATTGCAGAGCCTCAAATCGAGAAGTATGAGGAGATCCTTATTCATGCCGCGCCAGTTAGACCAGCTCAGGTCCCAGAAGGGTTCATTGCTACCCTAATATTTTAGGACACCCTTGTCCGCCCATTTGGCCTTATGGAGAATATGGCCCAGGTCGGTGTGTTCCTTATGGAACTAGTCGTCTCTCAGGCTAGGGAAGGAGCCCAGACTCCCACTAATCACACTCTAGAGCTAATGGCTCATGGATATCAGACTCCGACAGCTTCATCAGTTGGAGCAGTTCAGCATGTTATTGCTACACAGTCTAGGGAGGGACCCGCGATATCGTCTGAGGGGCTAAAGAGGTTGGAAACGTTCACCAAATTATTTCCCATTCGCTTTGGTGGTACACCTCTTAAGGACCCCCAGTATTTCTTGGATCGTTACCATGAGGTATTGCGCAATATAGGTATAGTGCAGTCTTATGGAGTTGACTTCGTAGTGTTTCAGATGCATGGCTCTGCCAAGAGGTGGCGGCAGGAGTATGTTCGGGGCAGACTAGCACGTTCACTACCTCTCACTTGGTCTTAGTTCTCACAGCTATTCTTGGAGAAGTTCATCCCCTTTACCTAGAGATAGGATTTCCGCAGTAAGTTTGAGATCCTCCAGCAGGGTAACATGACTGTTACCTAGTATGAGACCAGATTTATGGACTTATCACGCCATGTAGTTATCTTGATCCCTATAGAGAGGGAGATGGTACAGAGGTTTATAGATTGCCTTACTTACGGCATCAAGTTACAAATGGCCGGGGAGACCGAGGATGATGTTTCTTTTACTCGGGTTGTGGAGATTTCTCGGTGGATCGAGAGGATTCGTGCCAGGATAGATAGGCGACATCTGAGAAGAGGCCTCATCAGTTTGGTGGTTTTAGTGGTGCCTCATATGGAAGTAGGGGTTCGTTTGCTAGAGGCCATCCCATCAGGCTGGTTTAATCAGCGCTTCAGGTATCACATAGTTCATCAGGTGGCCACAGTGCTTAGGGATCTCATTCCGAGCAGCTAGCATCCAATGCACTTTCAGCTCCGATTAGCACACCTCTGATTCAGAGTTATCAGGGAGGTTATTCGGGTCGACAAGGCCAGTTCCAGGGTCAGCAGTCACATCAACCGAGGGTTTGTTATATGTGTAGGGACACAAGGCACATCGCAACATTTTGCCCAGGTCACAAAGCAGCATGCCACAATAGGGTACTCGTGCCATGGTTTCAGCACTAGCTGCTCCGCCACTTGACCAGCCAGCTAGGGGTAGCGATCAGGTAGCTAGAGGTGGAGGCCAGCCAGTGAGAGGTTGTTCGACAGGCAGAGGTCAAATTGTTGGGGATTAGCCACGTTTCTATGCATTTCCATCCAGACGTGAGGCGGAACCATCAGATGCGGTCATCACAGGTATTGTTCCAGTTTGTCATAGAGATGCATCAGTTTTATTTGATCCGAGCTCTAGATTTATTCGTATGTGTCATCCTATTTTGCTTCATATTTGGATATGTTTCATGATTCTTTGAGTACTCCTATTTGTGTCTACACTCATTGGGGATTCTATTATGGTGGACGAGGTCTATCGTTATTCTTTGGTCACTACCGGGAGCTATAAGACTAGGTTTGACTTTCTGGTACTTAATATGATGGATTTTGATGTGATTTTGGGTATGGATTGGTTGTCGCCTTATCACGCTATCTTGGATTCCCATGCCAAAACTATGATGTTAGCTATGTCGGGGTTGCCTCGATTGTAGTGGAGAGGTACTCCTGGTCACTCTACTAGCAAGGTCATTTCATATGTGAAGGCTCAGCGTATGGTCGAGAAGGGGTGACTGGTGTATTTGGCTTATATCCGTGATTCTAATGCCGAGGTGCCTTCCATGGATTCCATTCTGGCGGTGAGAGAGTTCCTAGAGGTGTTTCCCACAGACTTGTTGGGTATTCCACCCGATAGAGATATCGACTTTTGTATTGATTTGGTTTCGGGCACTCAGCCTATTTCCATTCTCCCGTACCGCATGGCCCAATTGAGTTGAAAATACTAAAGGAGCAGTTGCAGGATTTGCTTGACAATGGATTCCTTATACCTAGTGTCTCGCCTTGGGGTGCACCGCTGTTGTTTGTAAAGAAGAAGGGCGGATCGATGAGGATGTGCATAGACTATCGGCAATTGAACAAGACCACTATCAAGAACAAATATCTGTTGCCGAGGATTGATGACTTATTTGACCGGTTTCATGGTTCCAAGATGTTTTTCAAGATTGATTTAAGGTCGGGCTACCATCAGGTGAATATTAGGTCATCGGATGTCCCTAAGTGTTGGGTACAAATTCACACGTAAGAATATGCGGCCGACAAGTAATAAAGTAATAAGAAAGTATCGTTCCCACAAGAATTTATAATCAACTATTGTCCAATATAATCTATTTATAAATTTAATGCTCAAGTGAGTGTGAAGAATATGATTGTGGCTTTCATAACTAAATTGCTACGAACTAATAAGCAAGCAAGAAAATAAGATCGCAAGTAGAGCAAACAAACACTTAGAGAGAATTCAATGAGATGGAGATATTCCAGGGTTATGGGATTGACGTCTCTCCTATTGCATTTTTCAGGTTGATGAAATCACTTTACTTATCTAATATGTTGATTAGAAGGGTTTATTATGCTCGCGAAGTTCTTTCGACGATGCGCTCGCCTATTCAAGACAAACTAAGACTATATGTCTATGGAATCAAACTTGACAAGAATGCATGTATATTTGCTGGAAAAATAACCAAGTAAGGCAACTAGAATATGTCTATCCTAACCACGAATTTATTCTCTGATGCCTAGATTCAAGAACTTACTCTATTCAATCCTATATGCAATTTATAGTTCCCACTTTTGAGTTCAGCTACAAATTCGTAGATAGTACTCTATTGTTAGCTACGCAATAGAATAATTAAGTGCAAGATTGAATAAACAAATTAATATGATAAAATCAAGAAAAACCATCAACCGTCAAATTACAATAGTCAAGAAGGACCCATAACCTAGGAATAATGAGGTTCTTAGCCACTCATGTTCATCGCAATAATCAAAATATCATTTTTAAACATAAAAGCTATGAATACTAAATGAACAATGGAAGAATCGATGAATTTCGTGATTCCGAGTGTTTCGTGCTTGTGTTTTCCTCTCAAAGTGGTTTCTCCCCCTCCAAAGTAGGTTTAGGTTTGCTTCTATATGAGTTGGGGCGTCTTGGGGTCGAAATAACCAAGTCCCGGGCGAAATAGGACAAGTTTCCACCACCAGCACCCAGGGTAGCGTGGGATGCTAGCCCTGCGCTAGAAATTTTGAGGGTCTGGAAATTGTGCCACATGTAGTGCCCCGCGCTACCTGTGGCGCTACTTTGTGACTTTTTCTCGTTTCTTCCCCTTTTCGCTTCAATTCACGCACCTTAGTCCCAAATTGCCTCCGAATGATTCCTACACATAAAAATACCACAAATTAGCACAAATCATTACATTACACATCCGAAATCTACATAACATGAGTAAAATGCGAAGCAATATGCATATAAATATACATACTTTAAGCCGAATATCAATACCCCACACTTAAACTCTTGCTCGTTCTCGAGCAATGGAACTATAACTATACCCGGTGTACATCAACATGGAAGGAGAAATTCAATTTTGCAATCATATACTCTACCTTTGATTATAATCGATACCGTCAATCAAGCATGAACATACGAAATTCACATTCTTCCCATTTTAAACATGCCCAAGTATACACAATACAATTCAACCAATTCAAACAACCTATCCACAACCACCCTACCTCAAGACCGACTCGTTACCACTAAGCACCCTCAACTCGCGCACTCACCCAACAAGAGAAGTTCACAACATTACCAATCTGTCATGAGATCATGTGTCCTCACTGTAAGGCCTCGTAAAATTTTGCAAAAGAAAATAATGTTTCATGGTGACGAATTGGTTTTACGTGTTGAGTATTATAGCAAATTCTTCGCGGTGATCTTGCGAGCCGCGGCTCGGACTTTTTGGGTTGAACAATGCATTGGAAAGTAAAGAAAACTATTTAACGGAAAAGTGTATTTCTGCGGTCCATTATGCGACAGCAGAATCACTCTACGGATCACCTAATGGCCGCAGAGTGAGGCAGCTAATTGGACCAATTGGAAGCAATTATGCGGTCGACTATGCGACTGCATAACTGTTATGCGGTGCATTATGTGACCGTATAACGGTTATGCGGACCGCATAGTGACCACATACACAGACAGTTCTTTTGGCTATTTTGTAACCAACTATGCGACCGATATGCAGTCTGTATATCGGTTATGTGATCGCATACCTTGTTCCGGAGCTCTATTTTTGGGTTTTTAAAACCTGACCCTATTTTGTTAAATACACTCCTTGGGTCATTTTGAGCTATTATCTAACATTTTAGAGTGAGAGAGGGTGCCCTAGAGTGAGAAGGTGTTCTCCAATATTTGCTCTTCAATTCTTGCACAAGTTTTGGAAGATTAAGAAGGCAAGCTCACTAGGTCTTCATCCTAGAAGTAAGATTCTACACCCTAAACCCTAATTTCGAAATCATCTGAACATGGGTAATTAGCAAGATAATGTTTGGGCATGAGAGTTGATTATTTTACATGCATGTGATATCAAGGGGTGTAGGAAGATGGTTGAACTAAGCATGGTAAAGATTGGGTTGTGGAATGATGGAATCCTCCATAAAAGGGACCTTAAAACCTTATGCACACCTTGTGTTTGATAAAATGCTCAAATGAGCTAGAAACATGATCATCTTCCTAATTGTGGTTCAATTTGTTAAATTTCTAAAATATATTGAAGTTGCTAAGAATTCTGGAATGTTTTAGAGTTTAAGGAAGCTCAATTGAGGTATGTTGGCTAAACTCTTCTTTAAGAGTTGGAATTCTCATTATCCTTGTAAGTTTCGAGATGTTGATTATAAATCGAGTATTCCGATAAGTTTTGTGATGAAGAGATATGTTCAATTCGTATTTCAAATGCTCTTATCATATTGCATTATAAATTGAGGATGTGTCCCAAACTATGGATTACGTATCCACATGTTATAATTTCTAGTCGTGATTTATGTGAAAGGTATTATACCAAGTTGTGTAGAGATTGTGATTGTGATACACCTCCACCCGCATACATTGGGGTGAGGCGGCATGACCTCTTTGTGTGGGGATTATGGCATAGAGATTGTAATTGTGATACACCTCCACCCGCATATATATTGGGGTGAGGCGGCATGACCGCTTTGTGTAGGGATTATGATATTGTGGGACTACACCTCCACCCACTTACATTGGGGTGAGGCGGTACGACCGCTTTGTGTATGGTTTGGGTATTGTTGTGGCACCACCACCCGCATACATTGGGGTGAGGCGGCATAGCCGCTTTGTGTTGGTATTGGTATCGTTGATGCATTTCCACTCGCATACATTGGGGTGAGGTGGCATAGCAGCTTTGTGTAGGTTCTTGGTACTGTGGTTATACATCCACCCGCATACATTGAGGTGAGGCGGCAGGGCTGCTTGATTAGAGTTGTAGTATTGTACGTACACCTCCACCTGCATACATCGGGTGAGCCGGCGGGGCCGCTTTGTGTGAAGATGGTTATATAGGATCTCATCTTAAATCCTATAAATGTTGTTGATATCTTTTAATAAGCTTGTTATGGTTGAGACGGTTATCTATATTATTCTATTGCCGCACTAGTTTATCATAATTATCTTGGATTTCTAAATTCTTAAATTGGTGTTTAGTTTTCATACTAGTACTATTCAACGGTACTAACGTCCCTTTTGCCGGGGGAGCTGCATCTTTAAATGGATGTAGGTGGTTTCACAGCATGAGACATTAATTAGTGATAGCAGTACACCTTCTTTCAAGCTGACTTGGTGAGCCCCACTTCATCCCGGGGTCATGTATATTTTGATCTTTATGTATTATGGTTGAGGTATAGCTGGGGCCTTGTTGCCGGCATTATCATTGTACTCTTCTTTATCTATAGAGGCTCTGTAGACATAGTGTGGGTTGTGTATTGGTACTGGGAAAGACAAACTATGCTATGTTGTGGTTGTACTACTTGTCCATTTGAGACTTTAAAAATGGTGAAACTTATGGTAAGAAATTGGTAACTGCAGACACGACCACTTTATTTTTTAATTAAGGAAAACATATATTCTCTTTATTCATGAATGAGTTTGGGTAGAAGAAATCTAACAGGCTTGCTCAGTCGGGTTCACTCGGTTGAGCGCCGGTCGCGCTCCACGATTTTGGGGCGTGACACTCACCAAAAAACAAGAGAGTGAATATAGAAATAGTCTGCACATTCAAATATGACTTTGAACATAAATTAAGGACATCACACAATTGAACAAAAGTCGCTCACTCTCACAAAGAACTTCATGTGCATCCTGTGGTCGTACCATAAGCTTGTTCGTAGTGTACATATCTACTAATCTAAGCTAGCCAAGTCTAGGATCAACTAAGACTTTATGGGTTGTAAAATAGGCTATAGGACGGGTATGATACATTTAGGAATAGTGACTAACCCTCCTAAACACTTTTAATACACTACACTCAAGAATCGAGCATGATTTATTTCAACCAATTCACTCACCACAAACCATACAAAACATAGCCCTTTCTTCAATTAAGCACTTCTACATTCCCCACTAGCACGGATTAGTAAGACTAGGAGGTATGTGTTTTTCTTCTTTTTGACTATCAACATTAGTTGTCTATATTTTCTTTTTTTTACACACACTCCATTTATTAAGGCTCATAAGCTAGTGGTATTTTTCACAACTTTAATGCACTTTATGGGCCTTTCCATGGTTCCACTCAAAAGTGACTTCCCAAATCTATCACCTTACTTCTTTTAGCGACTAAGTGCCTTTGGAGGTAAAGGTTCAACAAGCTCAAAATAAGAACAAAATAAGGATACGGCTTGTAGTGTGGGTGCTAAAGAAAAGGTCTACAGGATCAAAAGGGCTAGCAACAGCAAAATTTTATTTGTAAGTGACAAGCACATCTATGATCAACTAGGAAACCCCTACTTCATCTCCTATACTAGCACAACTTAATGATTTCGCTTCGATTAATACACGGGACAAGTTCTAGACTACACAGGATAGCACAGAATAACACAAATCCTCACACACACATTGCACATGACATAATCAAAACGGTTTTGTTCAACTCTTAAGTCAAACAAGCACATATAGTTGAGAATTTTTAAGCAATATTGCACTAGGTGACATACAAGTCAAGCAACTGAGAACATGCGTCACAGAGTAGGCTATTTATTTCACTTAGGCATCACATTTCAAATCAAATATAACAGGAATACAGAGCACATGTGATAGGCTAATGTGCCAGCACCAAACATGTCATAGATATCTAGAGCAACTCAGTTCTCTTCCTATCCTACTCCTAAAAAGATAAAAGTAAAATACCCGGTTCAGGATACACTCTTGGAAAAGAACCCGACGCCCAAAGAAAAACCAAGGGAATTACTACCTAAATTATCCTATGTAAGGCCCCGTAAAGGTTTTCCTAAAAACCCGGATTCTGTGATGCCAAAGTAGGCGTAGAGGTTAATAATAGTAGAAATTCTTCGTGATGAGCTTGCGAGCCGCGGTTCGGACCTTTTGGATTGAATAATGCACTAGGAGTTGAAGGAAAATGTTGGGCAAAAGTACATATTTTTTCGGCCCATTCTGCGGCCGCAGAACCACTCTGCGGACCGCAGACTGGTCGCAGAGTGGGGCAGTTTTCTGGGGCATTTTTAATGCCAATTTCGCGGCCATTATGCGACTGCATAACCATTTCACGGGCCGCATTCTTGTCGCATATCCCGCCTTGGGATGTTTCGGAGGGAGGTTATGTGGTGCACTATGCGACCGCAGAACAGGTCTGCGGACCGCATAGTGACCGCACACCAGGTCAGTTTCTTTCCAGTTCTGGCACCCATTTTCGTGGTCATTTTGCGGACCACATAACCACTATACGGTCGCATATGCGACCGCAGAACCCATTCTGGAGCTTCAATTTTGTGGTTTATAAACCCGACCTTATTCCGTTAAAACACATCCCATGGACCATTTTGATCATATTTTCTGATATTTTTAGAGTGAGAGAGAGGGTCCTAGAGGGAGGAAGTGATCTTCATCAAGTTGTTCTTCAATTCTCACTTAAAACATTGAATATTATCAAGAGAGGCACCTAGGTCTTCCTCCTAAGAGGTAAGATTCTATCACCCAAACTCTTAATTTTAAAATGTAATTAGAATGGGCCATTAGTAAGGTAATTCATGGGGATGGGAGTTCTTACCTTGCATGCATGTGTTCCTATGGTATGTGGGAAGGTTGTGAGTTAATGATAGAAAATAATGGGGTATGGGTTGGTGGAGTCTTTCACAAAAAAGGCCTTAAAACATTGATGCACGCCTAATGTTTGATAATATGCTCAAATGAGCTAAAACCATGTTCATCTTCCTAATTTTTGGTTCAATTTTGTTATATTGCTTAAATAGATTAAAGTTGCTAATATGACGGAATATCTTAGAGTTTTAAGAAGCTCAATTGAGGTATGTTGGCTAAACCCCCTTCTTCTTAGAATAATTGGAGTAAGCTCTTGATCATTATAGAATTGGCGATTTCTAATGTGTTTGTATTAAAGGATGTAAGTTCAATATTTATTCTAAAGGCTTCATCATGTTATCTTGTTATTTGAGGATGTGTTCAAAAATGTGGAATATGTGTTAGAAATATTAAGACTTCATGTCAAGATTGAAATAAAGGTTGTTATGCCAAATTATATGAAAAGCCTCTATATGCCTAAGATTCCCAAATTGCTCATATGTGAATTTAATGTCTTGAATGGGAAGCCTTATTGTTGTTGATAATGATAATGATAATGATATTGAATGTGGAAAAGGGGTTTGGAACTATGAAATATGGCCAAGTGCCCAGAATGACTTGGTAATCGTAATCACTAGTGCCAATGAATCGAAAATATATGAAAGAAGTACGATGTGAGATGATTGACTGAAAAGGGTAATGTCTCAAATGAGATGGCCTAGCCGATCGGGCCGAGATCGGACTCTGTGTAAGAACATGGTGGTATTGTAGATGAAATTGTGAAAAGGGTTGATATCTCAAATGAGATGGCCTAGCCGATCGGGTCGTGATCGGACGCCATGCCGCACACATGGTGGTACTGTGTTGGAAAGTTATAATGAAATTGTGGTAATGTCTCAAATGAGATGGCCTAGCCGATCGGGCCGAGATCGGACTCCGTGTAAGAATACGGAGGTATTGTGAATTGTGGAATATCGGTACTAAAGATCACCCAACCTAATAATATGGAAATTGTCTTGAAAGCGTATATGATCCTTAACTTGTCGTTTTACTATTATTTGAAGCCCTTATTTAATTCTTGACGGTTCCTTTTGTATTATTATTCATTCTATTGAGTTGGTGTTTAGCTTTACATACTAGTGCTATTCGACCGTACTAACGTCCCTTTTGTCGGGGGCACTGCATCTTTAAATGGATGCAGGTGATTACATAGCAGACAATGTGGATCACAGATAGTGCTGCATCCTCTTCTCAGTAGACTCAGTGAGCCCCATTTCATTCCGGGATCAAGTATTGTACCTTTTTTTTTATATTGTTGTCACATTATGAGGTATAGCCGGGGCCTTGTTGCCGGCACCATCTTTACTCTCTTTTTTATCTTTAGAGGCTCCGTTGACACTATGTAGGTTGTATATGGGTGTTGGAAATGCTAAACAAGTTATGTTGTGTTTGATCACTTGTTCCACTCGAACTATAAGAAATGTGTATTTTGAGACTTAAAGGCGCAATGTCTAACGAAACGATTTAGGATTGTATGAATGAGCTTCCTACTGTTTAATTAATGAAATCACGTCTTGTCTTGATCATGGGTGAATTGGGTAGAAAGTATCTAACAGGCTTGCTCGGTCAGGTTCACTCGATTGAGCACCGGTCGCACTTTTCAAGGTTGGGGCGTGACATCCCAATAAAAGCAAACAAATTTTTTTTTGGTATTTTTAATCGAACTTTAATCCCTCAAGAAAACTGTCCAAAAGATCCATCACGGGAAAAGTTCGAGCTTTTTCTGATTTGTTTTTTCTATTTTCATTTTTTTTAAGAGTCTACTACTCTTAACTAGACTACTTCTAACTATGGGTTCTAAAATAAAACTAATAAAATAAAAAAAAATAGTTTTATACAATTACAGGTCAGAAAGTAGTTCCCTCACCCCACACTTATGATATGTGTAATCCTCGATGCATAATCACATAGAAAAATATTAAAATAAGGATGAGAAATACTCCCTAAGACCCTCTAGGGCCTAGCTAGCACATGATCCTCAATATTAAAGGTCACTACGACCCCACACTTAAGCTCAACATGCTCCTCAGCTTCAACTTCGAGTACTCAGACTTCCCCGAGTAAATAAAATACATGTTGGGTTGCCTCCCAAGAAGAGCCTTATCTATAGTCGTGGCATGACTCTGCGACTCTGCTCAGGCTGGGCACTTTCATTTCCTCCTCTTTCCATGGAGTTTTGACTTTTTGCGCACTCTAGGAGGATCTCCTCTTTCCTCTATGACCCTTTTCTCTTTTACCTTTACACCTTCAGCTCGCAACACCACTTCTTCTAACTCAATTTTCTTTTCCATGCCAATAGGCTCCATGTAAGTACCTTGCTCTATCAACTTTGATTCTACCATAGAGATCATGCACAAATCCTAATAATGCTTAGGAAGGTTAAGCGCCTTGTCCACATTAAATGTGATTTCTTCATCATGCACTCTCATCTTTAGTTTACCCTCCCTCGCATCAATAAGTGCTCTACTAGTATCCAGGAATGGTCTCCCCAAAATAAGTGGAACCTTCTCATCGGCCATGTAGTCAAGAATAATGAAATCGGTGGGAAAGATGAACTTCCCCACTCGCACCAGCACATCTTTAATAATTCATTCAGGCACCGCTAATGATTGATCCGTTAGTTGTAGAGTTATAGTAGTAGGCTTGGGGGCTCCAAGATCGAGATGCTTGAACATTGATAGTGGCATCAAACTAATGCGTATTCCCAGATCGTAAAAGGCTCTACCAACCTCGTGTTTTCCAATCGCCAAGGAAATTATAAAACAACCTGGATCCTTCAACTTAGGCGGGAGCTTGCTCTGTTCTCTAGCAATGCACTCCTCAGTAAGTGCAACCGTTTCAGACTCTGTCAACCTTCTTTTGTTGGCCACAATGTCTCTCACGTACTTGGCATATTTAGGTATTTCTTGCAGTACTTCTATCAAAGGTAGATTCACATGCACCTGGCTCAAGATATCTAAGAATTTTTTGTACTTGGACTCATCTTTTGACTTTTGCAACCTTTGAGGAAAAGGTGGTGGTGGATTTTCCTCTATCTCTTGCATGTGTTCATCATCCTTCTTTTCGGCTTTTTTTACTAGCTTAGGCACCAACTCTCTTTCGGATACATGCTTTTGGGAGGGAGGCTCCTCCAATTCTCTCCCACTTCTTAGATTAATTGCTTACACGTGTTTTATGGGATTTTTCTCGGTATCACTTGGGAGTGATCCAGTAGGTCGGGTATTTTGTTGTGCAGCTAACTGCCCAATATGCCTTTCTAAATTTCAAAAATCAGTCCTTAACTACTGGTTGTCTTTTCGAAGCTGCTAGTTGTCAATTAGCAGCTTTTTAACATATCATTGGTGCTTTCTTCTATCTGTTGTGGTGGCCTTTGGGGTTGATTGTAGTTCCCTTGAGGTGTGTACTAATTTTGAGTGGCCTGGTTTCCACTCCATGAGAAATTTAGTCGATTCCTCCAGATGGGATTATAGGTGTTCTCGTATTGTGTATTTTGGTTTATTAGACCTCTACTCTGATGGCCCACATAATAAATAGATTCTAGATTCACAGGGCATTGATCACTCGTGTAACCTTCTCCACAAATTTCACAACATATGGCCATCCTCTGAACCTGCTGCATTTGATGCCCTTGACCCATTGCCATCTTTTCCATTTGGTTGGTAAGTTTAGATATTTCTGCCCGCATGGCAGACATCTCATCTAGCTCAAGTGTACCTACTACATTCTGTTTTATCATCCTTCTTGGTTAACCCTCACCTTGCCAGTTATGATCATTTGTAGTGAAATTGTTGAGCAGAGTTTGAATCTCACTATATGGCTTTTGCATGTAACTCCTTCCACAAGCTGAGTCTAGATTCAATTTGGAGGTCTCGTCCAACCCATCCACAAACGTATGTCCTATTACCTCACCTGTCTGACAATGATGTGGGCATTCTCTGAGGAGTTTCTTGTATCTTTCCCAAGCTTGACGAAGAGTCTCACCATCTTGTTGTTGAAACCCAAGAATCTGACTCCTCAGTGCCTTTGTCTTCTTAGTGGGAAAAAACTTGATTAAGAATTTTCGTACTAGATCATCCCAAGTGTAGATTGAGTTTGCGGGCTCTTTGTTTAACCATTCCTTTGCTTCCCTCATTAGAGAAAAGGGAAACAAAGTTAGTCTGACATAGTCCTTAGAGACATTCGGATAGTTGTATATATCCGTAATCTCCAAGAAATTTTGGATATGCCTTTGGGGATATTCACTTGACAACCCCAAAAATAATCATGTGGATTGAATCAGTTTCACCATGTATTGTTTCAGCTCAAAGTGCCCAGTTATATCAGGCTTCATGATAGCCTGAGTCATGTTCGCGAGACTAGGCCTTGCGACCTCAATTACCGGTCTTTCTTCATTTTTTGCCATCTTGATTGGCTGTGATTGGATTACAATACCCAACTCTGTAATTCTTGCTCTTTCTTCTGCCTCCCTCTTTAACATGTGGAAGAGTCTTTCGGGTTCAGGATCAAGAGAAGGAAGGTTGTTCAAACTGTTGCTTCTTTTTAGAGTTCAAGGTGAACATCTATAGAGTCAGAAACAGTAAAACAGATTAACACTTGAACAAAAATAAAAGAGCTTATTTCAGACAAATAACTAATTTCCAAATCCCCAGCAACGGCGCCAAAAACTTGCTCGGTCCAAACGCACACGCAAGTATACGCGGTCGACAAGTAATAAAGTGATAAAAAGTATCGTTCCCACGAGAATTTATAATCAACTATTGTCCAATCTAAACTATTTATAAATTTAATTTTCAAGTGAGAGTGAAGAAGATGATTGTGATTTTTATAACTAAATTACTACGAACTAATAAGCAAGCAAAAAAAATAAGACTGCACGTAGTGCAAACAAATACTTAGAAAGAATTCAATGAGATAGAGATATTCCAGGGTTATGGGATTGACGTCTCTCCTAATGCACTTTTCAGGTTGATGAACTCACTTGCCTTATCTAATTTGTTGATTAGCAGGGTTTATTATGCTCGTGAAGTTCTTTCGACGTTTCACTCACCTATTCAAGCCAATCGGAGACTATATGTCTATAGAATCAAACTTGATAAGAATGCATGTATACTTACTGCAAAAATAACCAAGTAAGGTAACTAGAATATGTCTATCCTAATCACGAATCTATTCTTTGATGCCCGGATTAAAGAACTTACTCTATTCAAACCTATATGCAATTTATAGTTCCCACTTTTGAGTTCAACTATAAATTCGTCGATAGTACTCTATTGTTAGGTACGCAATAGAATAATGAAGTGCAAGATTGAATAAACAAATTAATATGATAAAATCAAGCAAAACCATCAACCGTCAAATTAAAATAGTCAAGAATGACCCATAACCTCAGAATAATGAGGTTCTTAGCCACTCATGTTCATCACAATAATCAAAATATAATTTTAAACATAAAAGGTATGAATACTAGATGAAGAATGGAAGAATCGATGAATTCCATGCTCCCGAGTGTTCCGTGCTTGTGTTTTCCTCTCAAAGTGGTGTCACCCCCTCCAAAATAGGTTTAGTTTTGGTTGTATATGAGTTGGGGGCGTCTTGGGGTTGAAATATCCAAGTCCCTGGCGAAATAGGACAAGTTCCTGTCACTAGTGCCCAGTGTAGCGTGGGGCGCTAGCCTTGGTGCTGGAAATTTTAAGGGTCTGGAAACTGCGCCACAGGTAGCGCCCCACGCTACCTGTGGCGCTACTTTGTGATTTTTTCTCGTTTCTTCCCCTTTTCACTTCCATTCATGCACCTTCGTCCCAAATTGCCTCCAGATGATTCCTACACATAAAAATACCACAAATTAGCACAAATCATTATATTACACATCCTAAATCTACGAAACATGAGTAAAATGCGAGGCAATATGCATATAGATACACATACTTTAAGCCGAATATCACTACGACAACTTTTTAGACTCGGTATGGTCATTGGTGATGTCATTTGGCTTGACTAATGCCCCATCAGTCTTTATGGATTTGATGAACCGGGTATTTAAGCCTTACTTGGATTCCTTCATGATCGTCTTTATTGTTGATATTTTGGTTTACTCTCATAGAGAAGAGGAGCATCAGCAACACCTATAAATTGTACTTCAGACTCCGAAGGATCATCAGTTATATGCCAAGTTTTCAAAATGTGAGTTCTGGTTGGACTCGATTGCCTTTTTGGACATGTTGTATATTTCGAAGGCATCAAGGTGGATCCAAAGAAGATTGAGGAAGTTCAGAACTGGCCTAGACCTACTTCAGCTATAGAGATTCGAAGTTTCTTAGATTTGGCGGGTTATTATCGCATGTTCGTGCAGGGGTTTTCATCTATCTCAGCCCAATTAACCAAGTTGACCCAGAAGTGTGCTCTTTTTAGATGGTCCGGCAAGTGTGAGGTAAGATTTCATAATCTCAAGAATGCATTGACTACAGTTCCAATGTTAGTGTTGCCTGCAGATTCGGGATCTTACATTATGTATTATAATGTATTGCGTATTGGGCTTGGCGCGGTGTTGATGCATGATGCTAGGGTAATTGCCTATGCTTATCGTTAGTTGAAGGTTCACGAGAAGAATTACCTTGTGCATGATTTGGAGTTGGCAGCCATTGTTCACGCATTGAAGATTTGGAGGCACTATCTATACTATGTTCTATGTGAGGTCTATACCGACCATCAGAGTCTCCAATACCTGTTCAAGTAGAAGGACCTTAATTTACGGTAGCGGAGATGGTTATAGCTGTTAAAAGACTATGAAATCAACATACTATATCATCCGGGGAAGGCCAATGTAGTGGTCGATGCATTGAGTAGAAAGAAAGAGAGCATGGGCAGTTTGGCATATTTACCGGCAGTGGAGAGGCCACTAGTGATGGATGTTCAGGCCTTGGCCAATTGATTCGTGAGGTTGGATATTTCAGAGCCTAGCCGGGTTTTGCTTGTGTTGTGGCACAATCATCGTTGTTGGAGCATATCAAGGCTAGCCAATTGGATGATCCTCATTTGTTGGTGTTGAAGGACACGGTGCAACGGGGTGATGCTAAGGAGGTTGTGATTGGAGATGATGGTGTTATGCGGTTTCAAGGCCGTATTTGTGTTCCGAATGTCGACGGGTTAAGAGAGTTGATCCTTGAGGAATCTCACAGTTCGCGCTATTCCATTCACCCATGTATAACGAAGATGTAACGTGACTTGAAACAACACTATTGGTGGCGAAAGATGAAGAAAGATATTGTCAGTCATGTCTCTAGGTGTTTGAATTTTCAACAAGTGAAGTATGAACATCAGAAGCCGGGTGGGTTGACTCAAATATTAGAGATACCGAAGTGGAAGTGGGAGCGCATCACTATGGATTTTATGATAGACTTACTACAAACTTTGAGGAAATACGACGCAATTTGGGTTATTGTGGACTGGTTGACTAAGTCTGCACACTTCATTCCGGTGATAACTTCCTATTCTTCAAAGCGGTTGGCTTAGATTTACATACGGGAGATTATCCGCCTGCACGACGTGCCCATTTCCATCATTTCTGACCGGAGCATGAAGTTCAAATTGCATTTTTGAGAGCCATGCAGCTTGAGTTGGGCACATGGGTCGAGTTGAGTACTGTGTTTCATCCTCAGACGGACAACAAATCCGAGCACACTATTCAGATATTGGAGGACATGTTGCAGGCATGCCCTATAGATTTTGGGGGTCAATGGGGCCAATTTTTACATTTAGAGGAGTTTTCCTATAATAATAGCTATTAGTCGAGCATCTAAATGGCTTCGTATAAGGCCTTGTATCGGAGGTGATGTCATTCGCCGATTGGTTAGTTTGAGCCCGGTGAAGCTATATTGTTGGGCACTGATTTCATCCGCAATGCTTTGAAAAGGGTTAAGGTGATTCAGGAGCGACTTCGTACAACTCAGTCCAGGCAAAAGAGTTATACGAACCAGAAGGTTAGAGATGTGGCCTACATGGCGAGTAAGAAGGTTTTTCTCCGAGTGTCGCCTATGAAGGGCGTGATGAGGTTTGGGAAAAGGGCAAGTTGAGCCCGAGGTTTATTGGCCAGCTTAAAATCTTAGAGAGACTTGGGGAGGTTGCTTATAGGCTTGCACTGCCTCCTATCCTAGCAGGGGTACATCCGATATTTCATGTCTCCATGCTTCAGAAATACCATGAGGATAGATCAAATGTTTTGGACTTCAGCACGCTGCAGCTTGATGAGAATTTGACCTATGAGGAAGATCCGATGGCTATTCTAGACCGGCAGGTTAAAAAGTTAAGGTCTAAGAGTTTTCCTTCTGTGAAGGTGCAGCGGAGAGGTCAGTCGATTGAGGAGGCTACTGGGAGTCCCAGTATGATATTCGGAGTAGATACCCACACCTTTTTTCCAGTCCAGGTACATTTCTATGTCCGTTTGAGGATGAATATTTCTTTTAGAGGTGGAGAATGTAACGACCAGATAGGTCATTTTGAGTACTAGCCTTATTTTTTGTGTTCTGATACCTCTTATAGCTCCATTTGGTATTATATGACTTGCGTGCATGGTCCGTATCTTTTTTCGGAAAGCTTTTATGTGAAAATTTGAAGAAAATGTAATTTTTAACTTAAAATGAGGCTAGAGTTGACCACGGTCATTGTTATTGGTAAACGACCTCAAACCGGTGTTTTGACGATTCCGGTAGGTTCGTATGATATTTTTGGACTTTTACGCATGTTCGGTTGGAGTCCCGAGTGACCTGAGCGCATTTTGGCGCATTATGTGAAATGTTGGAAAAATGAGTTTCAAAGTTAAATTTTTGAGTTTTGATGATCGATTCTTGATAATTGAGGTTATTTTGATGATTTGAGTTAGCGAACGAGTTCGTACGATGTTATTATACTTGTGTGCATGTTCGGATTGAAGCCCGAGGGGCTCGGGTGAGTTTAGAAAGTGTTATGGTTGAGTTTGGAGATGTTGATACACAACAACTGGTGTATTCAGGTTGCAAGTCTCGCATTTGCGAAGACCTGATCGCAATTGCGAGCCTCGCATTGGCGGTGTCAGGCTGGCAAATGCGAATTTGGGACTGGGACTGAAGACATCGCAAATGCGAAGAAATGGTTATATTTGCAGACATGCAAGTGGTCGCATTTGCGACCTTGGAGTCACATTTGCGACTTGGAGCAGGGGGCAACCAGCTTCACAAATGCGAAGCTTAACTTGCATTTGCGATGGAGGACTCTTCGCGTTGGTCGCTTTTGCGATGAGTTTTTATTAATTGCGACATCTGCAACTAGGTAAAAGTTGCAAAAAATGGGCCCGGGGTTCGGGGTGAATGGTTAATCGAGATTTGGTCTAAATCTTGGATTTCAACCAAGCGGGCCCGGGGTTGACTTTTTCAGATATGATCAAATTGAACCTTTTTTGTTTATGGGTAGTTTGTAAAGCTTGTTTTGAATTATTTGAACGATAATTGGCTAGATTCAGTTGGTTTGGAGGCTTGTTCGAAAGGAAAAAACTGTGGTTGACTATTGATTTGGTTGCGGAAAGAGGTAAGTGTCGTGGTTAACTTTGATTTAAGGGACTTTAGATAGAATCAAGTATATTTGTTATGTGAACTATGTCTTGGGGCGGCGTATATGCGAGGTGACGAATGCATATATGTTGGCCATGAGATAAGCATGCGGGTGGAAATTGTCTTAATTGTACCATGTTATTTCATTTATTATGCCTTCCATGCCTTAAATAGATCGCTTATTCTTTGACTAGTCGCTTTCAAGTTATTTCTTATATTGAATTGTTGCGATGTTGGGTATTGAGAACGTGAAACTTGTAATTGGTTGTTAGCTTTAATTGTGGAAAGATTATTGTATGATGAGTTGAACTTAATACTACAGTTGAAGTATATTTGCTTCCCACCTTGCTTGATATTTTTGTTGTTATTGTTGTTGTTTGGTAAGAAAGAGTGAAGAGCACGAAGGGTGTTGATATGCCTCATTTGCATATTGATATCATTGATTGAGTGAATGTGAGGTTAAAATCACGATGGATGATGCCATGCATAAACATTTTATAAGATTATTTGAGGATGAGAGTAAAAGCACGAAGGGTGATGTCGTGCACTTGCATTTATGATATATGGTGAGGATGAGAGTAAAAGCACGAAGGGTGATGCCGTGCAATTTGTTGATTTTATTGCTTGACTTAATAATTGAAATGTGAACTTGACTCGATGATTTCCGTGCTTATTTTGGAAGAGGTTACTTGGTGATTGTTACTTATTATTTTTGTTTATTGTCCCTTTCCACATGCCCCTACCATGCTGTTACTTTTAATGCTTTAATTGTTATTCTGTTGCTTTATGTATATAATTGTACAGGTTTTTAGTAGGTGTCTTGTCTTAGCCTTGTCACTATTTCATCGGGGTTAGGCTCGACACTTATTGAGTACATTGAGTCAGTTGTACTCATACTACACTTCTGCACTTCATGTGCAAATTTTGACATTGGTACCAGCCAAGTCCCTAGAGGTACATAGTGGATACCAGACAATGATTCGAGGTAGAGCTGCATTCCGTTTGCAGATCTTAGAGTTACTTTCCTATTCTCGTTGTATTATTTCCATTTTGTGTCAGACAATGTTGTATTTCGTTCAGAACCTTGTATTTAGTTAGATTTAGAAGCTCATGTACTGGTGACACAAAATCTTGGGGTGGTTCACGTTAGTTATGGGTTTTAGAACTTATTTTGTTATCACATAGTTGCTTTACGTTATGTTATTTGTTCAGCTGTCAGATATTTATTGCCTTTCTTTTCGTATTATTTTATTTTGTTGGTTTGCCTAGCGAGCGGTGTTAGGCGTCATCACGATCCCGATTAGTTGGGTCGTGACAAAAGGTTATAAACCTAACTTGATTAATTTAAAAATATGGGGTGCCTTGCTAAAGTTCTTTTGCCTGAACCTAAAAAGAGAAAAATAGGTTCTAAAATTGATGATTGCATGCTTATTAGATTTTCTTAACATAGTGTTGCGTATAGATTTTTTATCTTAAAAAGTGATGTGCTTAATTGCAATACTATAACTGAGACAAAGAATGCTGAGTTCTTTGAATATATTTACCCATTGTCTGATAAAATTTCTCAAAAACCTATTGAAACAAATAATAAAATTACCTTTAATGAGGAACTGAGAAGGAGCAAAGGCTTAGGAAATAATATTTTTCTTATAGAAATAATTTTCAAACTTTTCTTGTTGATAATGAACCATCAAATTATTTTGAAGCTATATCTCCTTCTGATAATAAAAGTTGAAAGTGATTCTATATTAAAAAATAAAATATGTATTTTAACAGATTTACCTCCTGGTGTAAAACCTATTAGTTGTAAATAAATTTTCAAAAGAAAATTTAATCATGATAGATCCTTAGATATATATAAAGTTTGGTTAGTAGCAAAATATTTTTCTCAAAATAAAATATTAATTATTTTGATACATTTGCACCAACTACTAGAATTTCTTCTATTCGAGTTTTAATTACCTTTTCTTCAATCCATAAGCTTTTTATTCATCAAATGGATGTCTAAACAACTTTTTAAATGGTGATTTAGAATAAGAAATTTATATGGTTCAACCTGAAGGGTGTGTCATTCCTAGACAAGAAAATAAAGTTTGTAAATTAATTAAATCTCTTTATGGCCTTAAACAAGCTCCTAAGGAGTGGTATGAGAAATTTGAACAAGTCTTAATGAAATATAGTTTTTCTTCAGTTGAGGTGGATAAATGTGTTTATTCTAAAGTGGTAAACAATAATTATGTGATAATATGTCTATGTTGATGATATGCTTATATTTTGTACACGTTTAAATATTGTTCAAAGTACCAACTAATTTTTTTCTGCTAATTTTGATATGAAAGATTTGAATAAAGTAAATACGATATTGAGAATTAAAGTTATAAGGAGTAAATATGGCATAATGTTATCACAAGAACATTATGTTGAAAGACTTCCTAAGAAGTTTGAATATTTTAATGTCACACATGTGATCACTCCTTATGATACTAACTCTCAATTGAAAAAGAATAATGGTGATCCAGTTGCTCAGATTATTGAGAGTCTGGTGCATTTAACGAATTTTACAAGGCATGATGAAAAAGAATAATGGTGATCCAGTTGCTCAGATTATTGAGAGTCTGGTGCATTTAACGAATTTTATAAGGCATGATATAGCATATGTTGTGTGTAGACTAAGTAGATATATTCATAATCCTAACAGAGAGCATTAATCTGCATTAGTTATACTAATGAAATACTTGAGAGCAACCATGAATCATGGTATCATGTATATTGGATTTTCTTCTATTTTAGAAGAGTATAGTGATGCAAACTGGATCTCTGATTCTGATGAGCCAAAATTCACTAGTGATTATGTGTTCGCCCTTGATGGTGGTGCAATATCATGAAAATCAACAAAAGCAGACAATTATTGCAAGATCGACTATGAAATCAGAGTTTGTACCTCTGGAGTTAGCTGGTTCTGAGGCTGAGTGGCTAAGAAACTTCTTAGCTAATGTTCCTTTAACAAAGGACATGTTGCCTCCTGTATCTATGCATTGTGATTGTCAAGCAGCAATTGCTATTGCAAAGAATAAATCTTATAATTGTAAAAGTAGACACATGAAATTGAGACATGGTATCATAAAACAATTGTTAAGAGATGGAATAATTTTTATTGACTATGTGAAGACAGAGATGAATTTGGTCGATCCTCTGACTAAACCTGTGGGAAGAAAATTAACTCTTCAAACCTAAAGAGAGATGAGGTTAAGGCCGACATGTTGTCAATAGAGATGGTAACCCAACCTAAGTGATTGGAGATCCCATTAAATAAGTTCATATGGGTAATAACAAGTAGATATTGATACCGAAGTACTAAAAGAGAGTGCTTGATTGCTACTAATTGAGAGGTTGAGTTATAACTCTTAATGAATTCATATTCCTTATAGATGGTGTATTTGAAAACAGTATACACTTGATGAATTCACCTATATGAGATTAGAGTGGGGCTACTCCGATGAGATTTTAGCCTAGCCTTTAGAGCTCTCATGAACGCGCATGGCCTATTGGCGCAAAACAGCGTTGAACAACAAAATTAAGGGGGTCAAAATGTGATTGATAAGATTTATGTCTTACACTAAGAATTATTGGTTCATAAAAATATCATATTTCACCAGTAATTCTGTAAGCCAAGTTTTATTGATCTAAGTTTGGTTCATAGTCCAAAAGACACCAAATCTATTATATTTGGACCATACAAATCCAGCAAATTTATTTTTGAAAAGGTCTTTAAAATAGTGGGAGACTGTCAATACTTTAAAGTCTTTGTTGACAAGTGTCTTATAAAGAATAGCATGTAGTGCTAAGTGGCTAAAATCATGCAATATTATAACTAGTAGGCAATCCTTCGCATTAAATAAATGGCAAATTGCCTTGGTAAAGTGGCAAATTCCATGCACTTACAACTATAAATAACCATCAATAGTTCCTCATTTCTCGATTATCAGAAACCAAAAGCCTTTCCACTTTAAGCTTTCTTCTCTTTCTCGCCTAACTTCTCTTTATCTCCAATTTTTTTTTATAAATTTTGTTTGTTCTTTTTATTTATTCTCCTTCCAATCTTGTTGGATTATTGTAATATAAGTTTGCTGATTTCTGTATCCTCTAAGTATATAGGTAGGCTTAATTAATCCTGGAAAAGTATTTTACAATGCCGAAATAGCTTCTTAGGACAGTGCCTAGTACAATTTAAACCAATACGTATATTTATTTATAATAATATTGCAATGTTATTTTGATTTTCTCGCTGTTACATTTTTATTTTTCTACAAGTTAATTTGAATAAAAAAATAACCTTACAAAGATGTCATGTGATTTTATCAATCTCCTATATTATTTTTAATTGCTATCTCACTTTCAAAGGATCATAAAAATGATTTCCCTAAATATTTTGTGTCTAATATAATTAGAGATAGCAATGGGGCGGGATGGGTACGGGGCGGTGTGGGATTGGCCTTGTGCGGGTGTGTGACGGGTTGAAATAGTTTTTTTTAAATCTAATGCGAGCATGGCGGGTTGGGGATTTCAGGAGTTTTACTTAAAATTTTGAATAAAAAATACGCTCAAAGTTAATACTACTTACTTAAACAGTTATGGTCTTGATTTTTTTTAAGCTAGCATTTCTTTTGTCTGAAACGCTTAATACTGGTTTATACTACTTCGGTCTTCGAAACAAATAAATCTGTAGGTTTTATCAAAGATGAAATAGAAAAATATTAGAAATGTATTTCTACTGTTTTGACGCTACCAATTTACAATAAGATCAAAATTACCACCTACTTAGAACCAAAACCAAGTAAAGAAAAATAAAATAAATAGCACATCTAAGACCCAGAATATAGTTAACAGGGTTGGATCTTGAATGTTTTTTTCTACGCTCTAACATTGATGGGTTTTGAATTTATAAAGTTTCCACACTCTAACTATCGGTTTCACATGTTATTATTATTCACTTTAAATTTAATAATTTTGTTTAACTACATTTACTTATGTTGTTTTAAAGATATCACTATCATTTTGGAGTTTTATTTTGATAGGAAAAGAGAAAAGAAGTGAACAAGTTCTTATTAAAACATTAACGTTATTTTAGAAATTGAACTGAAGATACAAGTAGCTAATACTAATCCTCAAATTTCAAAATTTAAACTTGTGTTTTTTTAGCAAAAGTAACAAAATAATTGTTTTTTTGTGGGTGCGGGGGTGGGGCGGGTGCGGAGCAAGTTAAAAGCGGGAAAAATGCTACGCGAAGCAGGGTGAAGCTGGTTTAAATTTTTGCGCGTTAAGTCTCAACCCGCCCTGCATCCGCCTCGTCCTGCCCCGCCCCACTGCCATCCCTGAACATAATGTGCATTTTAGGAAAGCGAAAATTTTTCACTAAAAAACGATAGATATATTCAATCTAGTGAGAACCCAACGTAGCCTTATTATTTATTTTGATAAATAAAAAAGTATATTTTCTCTCCTTGTTTCGACTTTGATAAAAAAAATTCTATTTTGGGCTCTTTAAAGGCAGGAAAAAGTAAATGTTTTCCATATATCAACAGGGTAATAGGACATAATTAAAAGCAAGGGGCAAATATTGGACATAATTTAGAACTATGGGGACCAAATCGATATTTTCCCTTAATTTTGCCAGGGCTTTGGTAGGGTTTAAGAGAGAAATTTTAGGCCTTTCTTCTTCAGAAAAAGGGAAAGCAAATTAGCTCCCCGGAAGTCACAAAAATGTCAAGACCAGAACTTCTAGCACCGCCAGAAATTTTCTACAACGACGATGAAGCTCGAAAGTACACCTCATCTTCTCGAATTATCGACATACAGGTATGTAGCCTATTATTTTGTCTTTTTAATGGTATATTCATAGTGCTACAGCCCGAGGCGCATTTAGGATGTTTAGTCAATCTGTTGAAATAGCACAAAACGTAACGCTGTTTGATTGCCATTGAGTTTAAGAAAGAAATATAGACTTTTGAAACTTGCGGTTTAAAACAACCCATTGACATTTGTGTGATTATAATTATCTCATTAAGCGTAAAATGAAAATTGAAGTTAATTATTTCTAATTAAAAAAATATGTCATTTTTTTCGGGACAGACTAAAAAGAAAATTGTGTCACATGAAATGGGATATAGGGAGTATAACTTCCTAATAATGGGCGCTTATTTTGTAAAAGTATATATTTTTAAAAAATTTCAACTATATAAGAAAGCATATGATGAGAAGAAGAAGCCCCATGATAATTCCCATGATAATTTAGCAGAAGAAGATTTATTTGTTGATGAAGAATTGAAGAAGGGGAAGAAAGGTTTCAGACAAAAGCCCTAGGTTCTTCGGATTATACGATGTCAATGTCCTCATTTGTATGTTTTAATCTTACCATTTGGCATTGACACGTGTGCGCATCACAACCATCAGAAAAGTTGATCAAGAGCCGTTGATTTGAATATACAGGAAATAAGTAGGAAGCTTTCTACACGTGAATTGCACATGTTTATACATAGTAGGGAATAAAAGAATCTAAGTTAGTTACACGTAGGGATTGGTAATTGTACAGATGGCTAGAGTAGATTTATTTCTGCATTTTCTCTTTACATCAATTTTACATGTATAAATAGGCTGTACACAGTAAATAAAATACACAGAGAAAAATTTCTGCATCATCTATCTCTCATTCTTTCAGCATAATGGATGCGCCCGCACTTGCTGCCAATAAAGTTATATGGCTTAGGATGCTTCTGACGTTTGTTTGTATTTTCTGAAAGACACAACTTTCGGAGAGAGCATTGGAGCTTCTTGCTTTGCCAGATGATGGCGTCCCAAGATTACTTCTTGATATTGGTATGTATATACTTTTACGAGTATTTAGCTGAAAAATTCTGTAAATGTAGTATAGGCGAATTTGATGGGCTAGATTTAGCATTGATTTGATATTTGTGAATGAAAGGAAACGGAATGGTTTTTTTTTTTTTTTTTTTTTGATATATGAGCATAGTAAGGGTAGAGGAATAATTGAAGCATGTTTTACAGGTTATTCATTTGAATTTCTTATCTTAATTGCTAAGGCGTGAAATACTTGTAACGAGCATTCTGAGCTTCATGTTACACTTAAAGATAGTTTGTGGCTAGTCCCTTTCCTCTTATTAGTTGGATGTATTTTGGATCCCATAGTATTTTGGAATCTATAGGTCACGGGTTCGAGCCGTGGAAGCAGCCACTAATACTTGCATTAGAGTAGGCTGGCTGTATCACACCCCTTGAGGTGCGGTCCTTGCGTGAATGCGGGATGCCTTGTGCACCGGGCTATCCTTTTTTTTTTATATTGATATTGTAGTAAATAGGAGAAGGTAGCCAAGCTGAGAAATCTCCTTATATCCTATACTTCTCCAAGCATGGTTGGTCCTTTTCGTGTATAGTAAAGCTTATTCAATGCTTATGAGTATAGTGATTAGGGAAGAAGAAGAAAGGAACAAATTTACAAGGTGTTCACTCATCCTATCTGGAGAAAATTTGAAGTTTTAATTTATATCGGAAAAACCCAAGTGTTTAGCCTTTTTAAATTGTTGAACAATCAGTCAATCACAATAAAACAACGTGCTGATTGGCCTTTTATACTGTAGAATGAGAAAGTGCCTTGATATTTGCTGGTGTAAATATATATCATAGTCAGGTTTGGTTTGTGTGCTTCTGAGTTCAGTTAGGTAGATTAGATCATCCTCAACACTTGAATGGCTGTAATATCTGGAATTGTTGTACTCATGGATCATTGGATCGTACAGCTTTATTTTCAAAAGAAAGATACTCCTTTTTGCATTTTCAATTGTTTAGTTTGAGATTTCATGCTTATTTCACCTTATTCAGTTATATAAAGTTCCAAGGAAAAAATGTGTGATCGTTCATTCTTTCTTGCTTCTCGAAGGTTGCGGATCAGGTCTAAGTGGGGAGACACTCACTGAGCATGGACACCAGTGGCTTGGTTGGGATATATCAGAATCAATGCTTGGTTCGTAAATTTCTTCTTATATGAGTAAATAACTTTGATCTTGCTATAACCGTTATTGGACTGCTAAATAATGGTTTTCATTTTCTAGATATTGCATTGGAGCGTGAGGTTGAGGGTGATCTACTTCTGGGTGACATGGGTCAGGTAGGTCACTTAGTTTCCTCTGAATGATTGCTTTATCCTACTCTCAATTGTGATTGTATGCACCTTGTTATTATTCTATATTCCTATTGCCAGGGCTGTAACTCCTTTAAAATTGCCAAGACAGGTACATGCTCCACCACCCAGAGTACATGTCTTATTGGTTGAGGAATCTCAAAGTGCAAAAAAAAAAAAAAAAGGAAAATACTGTGGTATAGTCTCGTGAAAACATTAAGCATGCTAATGAACCCATCGAAAAATGTTATAATTTACCAATTCATGGAAGCAAACCTTCAGCTCTACCCATAAGTCGCTAAGTATGATAGTCCATTTTGCGTGATGTATCTTTCTTCTCTGTTTCAAAGATATCAAGTGATGATGTTTAGCTTACAAGTTTACGAGTTGTAATGCTACTCTCGAATTGAGAACCGGATATCCACAATTTCATATGTCATATATATATTTTCCGGCAGGTCACCTATTTATTAGGTGGTGTTTTGCACCAATATCAGCCCATGTACATTTCTTCCCTCTTATATAATCTGAAAAAATAATCTGTCTATAACTATGGTGTATAATTGGGATTTTCAAGGCAAAGGGATTGTAGCCATATTCTTAGTCATTTGCATGATTTGTTTGCAAGGTCCTTTTTTTCGCTAAAAGACTGGATAAGATGAAAGATAGTGAAATGTGGCTGCCTATCTTGGTGATCGAGCATGCAATTGAGATTACTTATCAATTGAGTTGTACTAATCTTTGTTCTTTGAAATTTAGTACCTTGTAAAATAATTATTTTTCTCATTGCTCTTGATAAAACTTTTATGTTGATAAAGATGTTACAAGTTGTCAAAGAATGGATAAATCAAATTTGTGCCTGCTATTTTTCTTGCAACCTGTTCTTATATGGAATGGCATAAATGATTGATTGCATCTATCGTAGGGATTAGGGCTTCGACCTGGTGTTCTGGATGGTGCCATCAGTATCTCAGCTGTGCAGGTATCTTTTTCTCTTCTTTGTTGAGATCTTCAGTTTTACTGAGTTGATAATGGTGATAGTTCTTGACAATTTAGAAAATCATGTATGAAATGTTATTGTTTGTTTTCTCATAGTCAATTTTGTGCATTTGATATGAAATATTTAGCCTGTGCATTACTTTCAAGAGTCATGGCTTGCTGTTAACTTCGTTCTCATCATCTCCTTTGCATATGTTCTCTGGTTATGACTTCAATTCGGTTCCTGTATGAATCACCTTTAGATGTTTTTTGGTGAATTATCAGTACTGATTTTTTTCTCATAAAAAATCAGTATGTACCAATTTATATATCCTTGTAACGTATTAGTGCTTATCAGTTCTGATGTACATAATTTTCCCAAGCAGTGGTTGTGCAACGCTGACAAATCTTCTCATGAACCTCGGATAAGATTGAAGTGAGTAGAAAAATTTGTTCTTATTGTTAGTTGGTCAATTGTGCATATTAATCTGCTTAAGATCCATTTATGATGTCATTGTAGTAGAATAAATCATTTTCCATCTAGTTATCTAAGTAGTATGAATATTGCTCGTAACACCGCAGGGCATTCTTTGGTTCCTTGTATAGAAGTTTGGGTAGGGGAGCAAGAGCAGTACTCCAGATCTATCCAGAAAATCTTGCTCAGCGGGAGCTGATTCTGGGTTTTGCCATGCGAGCTGGATTTTCTGGAGGAATAGTTGTTGACTACCCACACAGGTCAGGAAGTGCTTATAAACTTGTTTTGTTGTCATTTTCGTTTTTCCAATTTCATTGTAATAGTTTTGAAATTAGCATTGGTTGACCTGAGTGCCAGCTCATTCCTCAATGGTTGACCAGGCATGTCTAAAGGGAAGTTTTATACGTCTAAGTTGCATTTTTTCCTTCTAGTTATAGCTTAATTTTGTTAGTATTCCTTTCTTAGTTGTTACCTTTCAATTTATCTGAAACGAGATAGTTTGGGCCATCTGCAAGCAGCAACAATCAAAGCAGATAAACACTTGTTAACCACACACTGGCTCTTGCGACCATCAGGTTTTCCTCCTCTGAACTTCCCAATACATCTCTCGTGCTCAGCATCCGTACCAATTGAATCTTACTAATCTCCCTCCAAACAATTTGCAAGGGGTGGGTTGGGTGCGTAAGGATTAAGTAACAGTTTAAGGTGCCTAAGATGAGGTGTAGGGGACCAACCTGGATATTGTAAAATTTCTTTTAATTTGGTCGATTCCATTAATATGATGAAACTAGGATGTGTTTGGCAAAGTGAAAGTTTAATGTGTCGAACACAAAAATGAAATGAATGAAGCAAAAGTAGCTGAAAAAAGGGGGCAAAAAGAGCAAAAAAGATTTATCCCTTTCTTGTATAGCTGCAAAAAGATACACGAGACTGGTTCTTTCTTCTACCCTTTTGGCAAATAAAGTTAATTCTTCTACCTTTTATCATTATATGACACTAAAGGTTTTGCTTTGGTACTTGGAAAAGATATTGCCTTAGAAATGAATTACCCTGTATCAATAAGGTTAAGCATTACAGTCAGAAAAGCAATATAGATGTCTGATATCAGACAGATGGTGAATCTTGGAGAAAGTACAGAGTTTCAGTTCATTGAAGAAGTTATTTATAGTTGGTTTTTCTTCCCATCCAGAAGTTAAATATTTTGACCCTGAAGACAAGTATCATCCTCTCCAACTCAGGATGGGTCCTTTCTGCCTTTACTCTCCTGTTCCACTTGAATATTCTACGAGCATCTCCTCTATTCTGACTTTTTTCCTTTGGTTGTTTGGGGGGGGGGGGGGGGGTTCAGACGTTAAGTATCTCTTCTTTTCTACTTAGGACCGTTTTGTTCACCAAGTGGCCATTATTTCTAGCTTAGGTGGATAGGCTTTGTATTCCTCAGAAGAAAAGTAGTTTTTTTCTTTATTTATAAAACAAAGTCATTCCTTTTCTGCAAAATAGAATTTGATTTTTACCAGATTGTATCTACATTTCATTTGACAGTTTCTAAATCTGAGTATGTTCTCTACTTCCTTTGTAACTACTTCTGAAACGTTGTATATCTTTTTAATTTTCTGTCGAATCTTAGACTAAGTGCAAGTTTTCTTCACTTGATCCAGATTTTCCGTGTGTTTTCTTACATTCTCTCAGGACTATATGGAATCATGGAAATTTTACGTAGAATAATTGAACAACTTCCCACAAAATTATGAATTTTTTTCCCCACAAAATGTAACCTTTCAAGTTTTCACCGAAGCTTTTTATCCTTTTGACGCCTAAGAGGGTTGTACGTGCAGCTCCACTCCTTAACCTCATAGTAGAACCGAACATGAATTTATTAGTGATTGAGATGTATGCTAGCTATACCCCAGGATATGACTACAATGCATTTTCAAGTGAAAGTTAAATTCTTTTTTATTTGGTTGCAGTCCTGACACAAGGTTAGATGTTCTTTCTTTGTCACAGTTCTAAAAGGAGGAAAGAGTACTTAGTTCTGACTTGTGGTCCGCCGTCGCTCAGCACCACTACTCCAGATGGAAAGGGTGAAGATGGAGAGAGTTGCTCTGATGAAGACAGCAGCGAGGATGAAGAAAACCAGACGGTAAGTAATTCAAGGGCAACTGACTAATAACTTGTTTGGCCAAGCTTTTTCACTTTTGGCCAAAATTGAGGTGTTTGGCCAAACTTTTAGAATTAAAAAAAGTGCTTTTGAGGAGAAGCGTAAGCAGATTTTGAGAAGCAGAAAAATGTAGCTTCTCTCCGAAAGCACTTTGCTGAGAAGCACTTTTTAGAAAAATACACTTAGAAGCAATTTTCAAAAGCTTGGCCAAACACTAATTACTGCTCAAAAGTGCTTTTCAAATTAATTAGCCAAACACAAACCGATTCTCGCCAAAAGTACTTTTTTGAAAAGCAGCAACAACAACAACAACAACAACCCAGTTAAATTCCACAAGTGAGGTATGGGGAGGATAGAGTGTACGCACACGTTACCCCTACCCCAAAGGGTAGAGAGGTTGTTTCCGATTGACCCTCGGCTCAAGCATATGAAAAAGACAATATATCAGTACCAATAACAGAACAAAACACTTCTCAAAATAAGCAGATTTTAGAAGCTTGGCCAAACAGACAATAACGTTGCCGAAGCTAACCAATGGCTCTTCTCCTCCCTACCATCTGTTCTTTTTATTTACTCCTGTTACTATCTTTTCTTCTCTATCTTCTGTTACTGTCTTTGATCATCCCCTTTTTTTCATTTCACCCTGCCCTGCAGGTTTGCATATCTGACCGGCGTAGACCTAGAAAAAAGCAAAAATTGAACAAGAAAGGCAAAGGGAGGGATTGGGTTCTGAAGAAGAAAGAACAGATGAGGAAAAAGGGGAACGCAGTTCCTCCAGATAGCAAATACACAGCACGTAAAAGAAAAGATCGGTTTTGATCCATTAGTAAGATATATCCAGATTGATTTATTTGTTTTGAACAGAACTTAAGCAGAAGGAGCTCTTTTTTTTATTTTTTTATTTGCGTGTATTATGTAAAGATTATGGGATAGTCTTGTGAGAGCTAAATATTATTTTTCAGCTGAATTCAAGAGTAAACAAGATAGTCTACAGTAAGAGTGTACATACGGGTTGATTCGAATTTTTTAATTATCAAACTAAATTAATTATATCGGGTTATTAAATCTAAAGACCAAACTAAATCAATAAAAATCGGGTTTTTAAATCTCGGTTTTTCTCGGGTTTTTCTGGTTTTCGGGTTGTTTTATTTTTTTTTCATAAAGTATTCATACCACAAAATATAAAATTTATGCTCCAAATATTTCTTTAATTCTAATAAGGCAGAATTATATAAGGTATTTTTTAATAAAATAACATAAATGTGAGATGATTCATGGCGTTGTACTAAAATATTCAACAATAAAGATGAGAAAATCGCATAAAATAAATATTATTAATAAACCATAATGAAAACAAACATAATTTAAAATTACTAATAAGTTGCTAAAATAAGTACGATTAATAAGTACTATTATTTACATGACTAAACACTAAAAGAAAAATAAGTTGTGCATTTTATCTAAACCATGAAAAAACAAAAAAATAGATATCCAACACTATTTTCATTCATAGTACAATTGAACTGAATGTGTTTTATTATCATTAATATTGATTTGATTTTGGTTTAGGATTTATTTGAGTTATTAACATTTATGGACTATAAAACTTATTGGAGCATCCAAAAATTATAAGTCCAAGATTGAAATAATACGTTAAAAGATAAAATTATAAAAAGGCTTAAGAAATATTAATAAACTACACTACAATAAATTTTTTCATGTATTAAATATATTTAAAATTTGTATACATATAATGTCGGGTTGGTTTGGTTTCGATTTGACTTTTTTTAGTTAAAATCAAACCAAATCAAATATCGTCGGGTTTTTTTCCTAACACCAAACCAATCAAACCAAACCATAATCGAGTTTTTTTTTCTCGATTTGACTCGAATTATTGAGTTTGCGGTTTGTCGGTTTGATTTGTACTCCCCTAGTCTACAATTTTGAGGTTTTCCGGAGATTTGAAGCCTAGTTTGATCATGTAGTGTGTAGTTACCCCTATCCTGGAGTTACTTTTTTCCTTAAGCAGTAGAACCTGTGTTTATTTATCTTTCAAGTGGCGGGATTCATTGGCAGTTTGTTATCCCTTACAATGTGTCAACCATTTTCGTGCTTACAATGATTCCCCTATTTATAGTAGATGAATCTTACTTTATTTATAATAAAAATATATAGTGGAGAATCCATGATAAATTGTCTCTTCCTCAATTCCTATTAAAATTCTCTCCCCTAGTGCGGTTGCAACGATTCCTGTCTGCGAGCTCGATACTGGCTCGAGCTCGGTATTGGGTCGATCCCTCGGCCTTGGTTCGAGTTCGACATTCGGGTTGAGTGTCAATCGGTCTGTGCATCTCCGACAACCTTCACGTTACCTTGCGGTTCGATTTGGTCATGGGCTCGATAATGATACCGAGCCGATTCCTCGATCGGTCTTGGAGCTCGAAGCTTGTTTGTTCTATCCTCGGAACTCGTCTCGAGCTCTCACTTCAATCGCTTACCATTCGAACTCGATCAAACGTACGGAGGCCAAAATCTATTTCGACCGTATACATCTGGAATTAGTTTTGTAACATTCAAAGGGTAAAGTCAATGCAAAATACACATTTTAGTTTGATAAGATAAGACTACATTTTACCTCTGCGCTTTTCTTTTCCACAACTCCATAGGCAAAGACTTCCTCTTTAATGTACAACTTATATCATGAGATTATTATCGTAGGTACTTTTGGGTTGGAACTGACATTACAACTCCATATGTTTTGCTCACTCCCATTAGCCTTTTTAGTTTACATTAGGTATTTTTAATAGATTTCTTTTATGTACTTTTTGAACTAACTAAATTCCTTATTACAGCTAATGATGCTAAAAAGGATAACGTTATAAGTTCTCCTAAATCAAATCAATATGTAAATTTTAAGAAATTAAGGTCGACGAAACTAACTTATTTTTTCATTTTCCATCTATTATAGATTTGACTTTCATTTTTCATCTATTATAGATTTGACTTTCATTACTTTACTTACTTCAATGGCGTCTATTTCAAAAAGTTGGAGAGTTTTTGCCCCCACAAAAAAAAAAAGAAAAAAGAATTCACTTAATTTATTAATTTATTTGCAAAGAAAACCTGCTATTCAGCCAAACACTAAGAAAAAAAAAAGGTTTTCAATTTTTTCTTAATTTTTTACTTTGGCGTTTGGTTGAGAATAATTTTGTCAAAAACTGAAAAACTTTTTGTAACAAATGCCAAATAAAGAAAGTCCTTGTGATAAAGACAAAGTAGAGAGGACGTTAATGTAATTAAGCATTACCTACTTCTTTAGGTTAGGACACTGGCAAAGTATAAATACAAACTCCATATTCCTCTTAGTTCCTGTCATCGTACATTACGAACAAACATTTGACACACACAGACCAAAGTTTCAGTCCTGTCGTCGGTCTCCTCCTCCCTTCCCCCGCCGACCCAGTACCCTAATGGGGAACAAAAATACCCAGAAAACAATAAAACGAAACAGAGACAGGTACTACTTTGTTAATTAAACACGTATTTTTGCATGCATAATTCTTGAAATTTATGCTGGTTTGATTTTGTAACTTCTATATATTCGTACTCAAATCTTAGTATGTACGTGAGTTTGTGTCGTTTATTGAACAAATTATGTAAAGACCCAAAAACAGAAAAGGTGAACTAGTTCGTTGCTTTTTTCTCTCTGTGCTTAATTATTCTATCGTTTGTTTCCCTTAATCATGAGAGGTTACAAAAATTGAAAGGACTGTTCCTTGACTTACAAAATCACACCAAGTCAGCTCCTCAAGTTAAATTATTGCTCTTTTTATGTAATTTTGGTTATGGGCTTACAATAAATATATAGCACGTTATAATGTTTGTGGTTGCAGAGGAAGATTCAGCATTTTAACTTTAAAATTCTTTGCACTGCACTTTTAAAATTATGGGTTTATAATCTACGTAGTATTTTTTGAAATTTTGTTGCTTTTCGCATGTATAGCTATGTTCTGTGTCGAAAACACTGGGTTTTAGTTGAACCGGCAGCACTAAGGCTACATCCGCCACTGCGTGGTTGGATTTAAGCTACTTACATTTGCAGTGTTTCTTTTGCCTTTCTCTTTTTTGGTTGTTTTTATTTACTGAATGTGATTGTTTAATTGTAATTATCCAAATGTAGTGATTAAGGCTAACTTGAATGTTTTGCATATATTTGTTGTTGTTCTGTTTTTACTCTATGCAGTATGGAAGTGTTCATTGGGTTCTTCTCTTTTTCATTCATTATCCTGAAAAGTTAAGTCGGAAATTCGCTTGTAAAGTCTATCCTCCAATTTCTTTTCTTTCATTGTCTCCAATATACCGTTCAAGCTTCCAATAATTCTGTCTCCAGCTCCTGCTGGCATGACTTTTATTATTGAACTAGTAATATTTTTGTGGTAATTGCTTACAAACCTAATGCAATAGCTTAAGCTCTGATACCATGAAATTGAACATCTATCTCATTTCTTAGTTTCAGAATTAAGTAACCTATGAAACCATAAAATTCGTCCAGTTTTCCTCTTCTATATCATTTTAACTTTAGTTGATCCTTGTTTCTCCTAAAATTGATCTGTGAGATCACAATCATATGTTGAATAAATCTTTGTTGCTGGTTTCTCGTTAGACATGTTTTTCTCTCTATCTGAAACTTCTCTTGCAACTGAGTGAGACAACCACTTTGACTAGCTTGGACTTGAAGGAAAGATTGTTCTGCTAATATGTTCTTTACTTCATGGTATACGACTGAGCGATATCTGATGTTCTGCTAACATTCTTCCTATAGCCAGGAGATACATTTCTTCTACTGGAGATATCTCAAACACTGCTAGTGAATCGTGTAGCCGTGCTGAGAGGAAAAACTGTCGTAGTAACATACACATGCCACAAAAAAGTGATAAGTCCTTTGGGAAAGTGCCAAATAATTCAAATGCCTATGCAGCTAACAGTGCTGGAAACCTGAATAGTCACTCTGGGAAGGAAAACTATCAGCATATATGGCAAAGAATTCAGAAAAAGGACGCTAATGTAAGCAACTGTGACTTGAAAAACTCAGACTTCTCGCAGGTTCATGATGGGTTAAATGATGATATCTTCAAAACAAATCTTCCTATTTTTGTTGATGTTATTTTATCATCGAAATCAGCATTTACAGATCAGGAAAAACTCAAATTTCTGACGGACCTGAGTAGAAATAATAGTCCAGGTTCCCTACAGGAAAACAAAAGTAAGTATGGGAAAGGTTCTCCTGTCAATGGAGCTTGTTTGAATTGTACCATGCAGTCAAATGGTGCAGTGAATTCAGCTGGCCAAATAGGTGGGGCAAAAAACTTGAGAAGTGCTGCAGATTCTCGTACTGAGACTAGTACTCTTAAGATTAGATATCAGAAAAAGAATGTTCAATATGTTTCTTCCCAACCATATTCAAATCCTTGTTCCTGTAACATGGAGGCAAGGGGAGATGTCCCAGTTCCAATTTCTGTTTCCAGTGTAGATAATAAAATGGTGGAGGATGGGTCGAACTTGTTATGTAGATCAGCGAACTTCCATAACCCAACGGAGCAACTAGCTTCTAAATGTCAACCTCCTAGTTCGTCTTCTCTGCACGTGGTAATAAATGCAGGTCAAAATTTAGAATCTTTACCAGGTGTTACTCAGTTTAAGAAGTTGAGAAATTGTAACACGTGTACTACTACAGAGGAGCACTACAAGAATGCTGCTTCTTCAAAGTTGTTGATTCCTGGAGATAAAGCCCGAATATTTTCTAGTCTTCAAAACGATTTCAGAAGCATTTGTTGGGCAGTGACTGAGGCCCATAGGGCACAACTATCCTCTGAAGCCATTGAGTTGGGTAAGGGCTATCCCGTTGCTGAGTTTGAGAAACTTCTTTATTTTGCCTCTCCAGTTGTATGTCCACATATCCGGACTTGTCAGGCTTGTGTCAGTGGTCAAGGTGCACCTCTATGCAGGCATGAGATACCAAATATCTCTTTGGGGAACTTGTGGCAGTGGTATGAGAAACATGGAAGCTATGGTTTAGAAGTAAAAGCGGAGGATCATAGAAGTTGTAGACAATGTGGGATTGATCGTCTTAAGTTCAGTGCATATTTTGTTCCACTTTTCTCAGGCGTTCAGCTCTTCAAGTACCATAGGACTCATACAAGCTATAAAGATAATGGAACTCCGGGGTCGATAGATGTGGTGGACTCTGGGATAAATAAAATATCTGAGGGTTCACCTATGGTAGACCTTCGCACAATATTTTCTGTACTTGTACCTCAACCTCGTGTTGAGGACTCAAGCTCTTTGCAAAAAAGGAATGTTGTCTCTGACTCCTGTTCATCTCAAGAGCGCAGCAATACAGATTTGCATCACCCACCAGTTGAATTTAAGTTGTCTGATGATAATGTGGAGCTTCTGTTTGAATATTTCGAACGTGAACAGCCTCAAAATCGTAAACCTTTATTTGAAAAGTATGTGGTACTTATGTTGTCTCTTATCATTTTAGTGCTGTTATTCTTAGCATTATAAGTAATGATCAATTTTTCTCTGTAAATTTTGCATACAAGTAGGTCAAAGTTAAAATATTTACTGGAGATGTCCTCCTATAATCAGTGATAAGTGATGTTTCATATAATCAGTATAATTTATCACTAATCTTGGTATCTTCGGAAAAATATGATGACCAGTCCATGGCCTCCTATACAACATTAGCCCGTCATTTGGATGATAGGCATATTGTTTGTGACAGGCACTTCAATTCATTGCTAAGATGACTTTCTCCTACTCTCTGTTTTAGGATTCAGGAACTTGTTGCTGGTAATTTGCCTTCAAGTTCTGGAGTTTATGGAGATCCATCCGTCCTACAGTCCTCTCGCTTATCTGACCTGCACCCTTATTCGTGGTTAGTATGGAAAAGGCTTCTAGTATGATTGTATTTAGTTTTTGAATGTGTGAAGCGCAATGCACGATTGTGGTCCTTTTTGGAAAAAGGAAATACAGGGAAAGAAGTATGTGAAAGTATAATCATCTTTAAGTTGTAGAGCAAAATTCTATGTAGATCTAATGGTACTTTTGTAATTGCAGGTTTTCTGTCGCATGGTACCCCATTTATAAGATACCAAACGGTAACTTGCGTTCTGCTTTTTTGACTTATCATTCACTTGGCCATTATGTTGGCAGAGGCCATACACTTGAAGCTCGACATTTGGATGCCTGCATAGTTTCTCCAGTTGTGGGTCTTCAGAGCTACAATGCTCAGGTTTGATATCAAAGTTTCTTATATAACATTAATATATATATATATATATATACACACACACACACACACATATTCTGAGATCGCCAATGGGTCTTTGGCATGTTACTGCAGATAGTGGCTATGTCTATACATAATCAAAATTGTCGATGTACTAAGTTTGCATTTACACTGCTTTCTTTACCTTAATGACAGTTTCTCAGAACATGCTGAAGTAGTTTGCAAATGAAAATTGATCCCTTATCTGTCATAATAACAAATAAAAACATTATGCTTAGAATGATACTTACTAGAAATATATTTATAACAAAGCACCTGAATCTTGGGTGTACATAGAACTCAACAAAGACATAGGGAATTTTCAGCTGAGGCACAATTTGCACAGCTATGGGGATTCTTTTTATTGAAATCTGGCACAGTAAGTGTCTAAAGCTCTGCTAAGAAAGAAACATATTTTGCTAAATGCAGTCGATGGAAAACTAAGCGTTTGCTCACTTAGATCAAGCAACTGCAACTTTAGACTAAGAACTACGTATATAGCTAACTCAGCCTCAGTATACTCGGCACTGCATGCGGCCAAGTCTTTGCATTTTGCCTTTGATTGCGTTTAAGTTACAATTAATACTATTTGTATAGATACTATAATACCTAACTCTTACTTCAATTCATGCATGTAGATATGAAATAAACAATGATGATATTGTATTTCTTTTTTTTTTTAATGAATGGTGAAACTAGGGTGAATGCTGGTTTCAGCCAAGGCACTGTGCAGACCACCTGAAAGAAGTGACCTTGGATTCAGATCCTTGTTCAGTTCTACGAGATCGACTAAAAACATTAGAGCAGACTGCATCTCTTATGTCACGAGCTGTGAGAACGAGTGGTACAGAAACACTTGTAAACAGGCACCCGGATTATGAGTTTTTCCTGTCCAGGCAACGTGAATTGCCTTGATCTATCATGTTGCTCAACCATATATATATATTATATAATTCTCATCAAAGGTTTTTCGGATTGTTTCCAGCTTCCACCATAATCTGAGTCCCAACTATGAGAGGCTTACGTCCATCTCAATATTCTTAAATTTCTGGTTTGGAGATTCTTGTATTGCGTTGAAATTAGGCACTCTCTTTACGTAGTGTAGTAGCATGTTATAAGGATTATTTTTCTGGATAAAAATAGTATTCGCTGGTTTTGGCTTTAGTGCTAGTAAGTTCTGAGATAGCTGGTATTTTAGCTTGAGAGGTTTATTATTTATCTGTGCATATGATACACACTACTCTGCCTGTTGGAATCACATCCTGCAGCTAATACATGAGTCGTTTATTTTCTGACATACATGATACAGATGTAGCTACTTTATAGACCCCATTGAATTAATGGAGATGGGCACAAGCTGAGTTGGACATCAAAATTATAGAAAATATTTTTGTAAAGTAAAATCCGGAAGTAGGAATTTTAATTCTTTGAAAACTGTAAAATTTATGAAATATTAGATTCTTTTACTCTTCTAATTTTATTCAGCTGCATAATCGTTATTAATTTGTTGCCATCACTAATTGGTTCTATTTACCTTTGTATATTCCAATGATTTAAGTTATACCGACTGAGTATAAAGAAATATAACACTGGCTATCAATGCAATTTAACTGACTTTAATAGGTGGTCACTTTATTTATCCGGCTTCCATATCAGTCTTGTTGTAAAAAGATATCCGTTGTTGTGGATCAATTTAACTCGATGGTATAAAAAATCAATACAGCCAATGTACAAAACCTATAAAAAAAATTCAGCCACAAGTACATTTTATTTCTTTCTATTTTCTATCTCTATGATGCTTTTTAAATACTTACCAAAAAAACAATAGATATCTATAATATGATCATTTAAACTAGAAAAATGGAAATATAATAATTAATGGAGATTTTTTGATGGATACATACATGTATAAATACCTACTCTCTACTCCAAAAGTATTCACAGTAAAATAAAATATTTCTAACGGAAGGAAACATGAGTTTTGCTAAGAAGGTGATGGTGATTTTTCTGCTTATGGTTATTCTGGCTATGTTGGAAGGTGCTCAGGCAGATGTGCCATCTTGTTGTTGGTGGGACCCTTACTGCTGTGAGACCTCCCTTCAAAAAGGATTACCGAGGCATAGCCATTGGCAAGTGGAATTTATTCAATCAAAGACATAGATAAAACTATATGGATATGGATCTTTTTGTTATGAATAGAACCATTATGAAATTAATAAAGTTTTTATAACTTCTTTGGTGTTTTTCTCCTATCCATTATTTATATTATGCTCTTCAAGTCACCAACAATCTTTCAAGTATGTTCAAGCAATGAACTTCGTTAAGTTTAATGAGGAGCTTAATAAAATCATTACGACTCAATTTCATACAAGTTTGAGTGGGCTATATAAATTTCATTAATCATAGAGCTCGATTTAACCACATTGCAAATAAACAACAACAATAACAACAACCCAGTAAAATCCCACTAATGGGGTCTGGGGAGGGTAGTGTGTACGCAGACCTTACCCCCACCCCAAAAGAGTAGAGAGGCTGTTTCCGAAAGACCCTCGGCTCAAAAAAAAATAAAAAGACAAAATGACAAAATGACAAAAAGGAAACAATATTAGTATCACAACAACAATCATAGGATAAATAGGAACACCATGAAATCCAGAAGAAAGATGCAAAGCAAAGGGAAATAATATTAGTAAATATTAGTATCACCACAACAATTATAAGAAAATAGGAACACCATGAAATCTAGAAGAAAGATGCAAAGCAAAAGCGATAGCTAGTAAATAGGACATGCACTGAAAAGCGAAATAGTAAGCCACAACATTGCCAATAGCTATCTTAGACAAAAATCCTACATGGCTAGTCCCACAATGGTACGAAGTAAGGAATGACTCAACTATCTCCTAACCTACAACCCTAATACTCGACCTCCACATCTTCCTATCAAGTGTCATGTCCTCGGAAATCTGGAGCCTCGCCATATCCTGCCTGATCACCTCTCCCCAATACTTTTTAGGTCGCCCTCTACCTCTTCTCGTGCCATTCACAACCAGTTGCTCACACCTCTGTACCGGAGCATCTGGGCTTCTCCTCTGAACATGTCCGAACCATCTAAGCCTCGCTTCCCGCATCTTGTCATCAATGGGAGCTACATGCACCTTCTCCCGGATATCATCATTCCTAATCTTATCTATCCTAGTGTGCCCGCACATCCACCGCAACATCCTCATTTCTGCCACTTTCATCTTCTGGATATGTGAGTTCTTGACGGGCCAACACTCAACCCCATACATCATGGCCGGTCTAACCACCGCTTTATAAAACTTACCTTTGAGAATCGGTCGCACTCTCTTGTCACACAGGACTCTAGATGCTAATCTCCACTTCATCCATCCTACCCCAATACGGTGTATGACATCCTCGTCGATCTCCCCTCCCCCTGGATAACCGAACCAAGGTACTTGAAGCTGTCTCTACTCGGGATGACCTGCGAAACAAGCCTCACATCCACGCCCTCTTCCCCTGGCTCAGCGCTGAACTTACACTCCAGGTATTCCGTCTTCGTCCTGCTCAGCTTGAAACCCTTAGACTCAAGAGCCTGTCTCCAAACCTCCAGCCTCTCGTTAACACCGGCTCGTGACTCATCAATCAGAACTATGTCATCGGCGAATAGCATGCACCATGGCACATCCCCTTGAATATGGTGTGTTAACGCGTCCATCACCCGGGAGAATAAGAACGGACTGAGCGCAGAACCTTGGTGTAACCCCATTACAATCGGAAAATGCTCAGAGTCGCCTCCTACTATCCTAACCCGAGTCTTAGCCCCATCATACATGTCCTTAATCGCTATAATGTAGGGAACCGACACACCTTTTGCCTCCAGGAATCTCCAGAGAATTTCTCTAGGAACCTTGTCATACGCTTTCTCTAGGTCAATAAACACCATGTGCAGATCCTTCTTCCTCTCTTTGTATAGTTCCACCAACCTTCTAACAAGGTATATAGCTTCTGTAGTCGAACGACCCGGCATGAACCCTAACTGGTTGTCGGATACAGACACTGTCATCCTCACCCTCGCTTCAACCACCCTCTCCCACACTTTCATGGTATGACTCAGTAATTTGATACCCCTATAATTGTTACAACTCTGGATATCACCTTTGTTCTTATACAATGGAATCGCCGTACTCCACCTCCACTCATCCGGCATCTTCTTCCCCTTAAAAGTGATATTAAATAACCTAGTCAACTACTCCAAACCTGCTCTCCCCACACACTTCCAAAATTCCACCGGAATCTCGTCTGGCCCGGTCGCTCTGCCCCTACTCATCTTACACATAGCTCCCACGACCTCCTCAACCTCGATACGCTTGCAGTACCCAAAGTCACGGTGACTCTCGGAATGCTCCAATTCGCCTAGCACAATATCCCGATCCCCTTTTTCATTCAGAAGTTTATGAAAGTAAGTCTGCCATCTCCTCTTAATCTGGGCATCTTCCATCAATACTCTACCATCTTCGTCCTTGATGCATATCACTTGGTCCAAATCCCGAGCCTTCCTCTCTCTCAACTTGGCCGGTCGAAATAACTTCTTTTCCCCACCTTTTTTCCCCAGTTCCTCGTACATACGATCATAAGCCGCAGTCTTAGCCTCTGTGACCGCCAACTTAGCCTCCTTCTTAGCTGCCTTATACATCTACATGCATACTCGCCTCTCCTCCTCACCTATGCTCCCCACTAACTTCAAGTACGCCGCCTTCTTTTCTTTCACTTTACCTTGGACCACTTCATTCCACCACCAGTCTCCTTTGTGCCCACCAGATACGCCCGTCGAGACCCCTAACACCTCTTTCGCAGCCTCCCTAATATAGTCTGCTGTCGCTGACCACATAGTGCTCGCGTCACCACTACTCCTCCAAGCTCCCATAGCCGACAACCGCCCCTCCAACGCTTGGGCTTTATCCTTAGTTAAGGCTCCCCACCTGATTCTTGGTCTTCCTCGGGTAGACCTTTTCCTCCTCTTTAACATAATACCAACGTCCATCACCAAGAGCGTATGCTGCGTCGCGAGTATCTCACTCGGAATCACCTTGCAATCCTTGCACAACCCTCTTTCACACCTCCTGAGGAGGAGATAGTCAATTTGGGTCTTCGCCACCGCATTTTGAAAAGTAACCAAATGCCCCTCCCTCTTCTGAAATCTAGAGTTCGCAATCCCCAACCCAAAAGCCTTAGTGAAGTCCAACAACGATGTACCTCCTCCGTTCCTCTCCCCAAAATCGAAGCCTCCATGCACCTCGCCATAAATACCTGCGGTCGACCCAATATGCCCATTGAAATCCCCTCCTATGAATAGCTTCTCAGCAGGCGGAACCTGGCACACTATCTCATCTAACTCTTCCCAGAAGCACCGTTTAACCTCCTCATCTAGGCCCACATGCGGCGCATAGGCATTAACGATGTTTAGGGTGCATTCTCCAACTACCAACTTAATAATCATCAATCTATCATTCACTTGTCTAACCTCAACTACAGACTCTCTAAGTTCCCTATCCACCAAGATGCCCACTCCATTCTTACCTTTCTGGACTCCTGAGTACCAAAGTTTATACTCGTCCACGTTCCTCGCCCTCGACCCTACCCACCTTGTCTCCTAGACATACGCTATATTGACCCTCCTCTTGTGAAGGATCTTTACCAACTCTATAGATTTACCCGTCAATGTACCTACGTTCCATGATCCAATTCTCAACCTACAGACACCCTTGTTCCCTTTACCTCCCTTGCCTCCCGCCCCACCCCCTAAACCCTGCCCTACTTCCCGCCCCACCCCCCATTCCCCCCGAGGACATGACCTCACTCGACCATCCCAGACCACAGCCACTATACCTACGGCAGAGTAAGGGGAATCACTATCACACAAGGTAATAGACCAAACCAGAAGAATACAAGTTGCAACAACAGGCACACTAATACGGTAAATAAGCTAGTACGAGGTAAGATGCCAGCAATTTAACTCACATAACAAAGAAAAACTGGAAAACGGGAGGTACCAACTCCCGCGAGCAGAATAGAAAATTCAAAGCAAGAACAATAGAACCTAAAGTCACCACGAGTGCCGAGAAAGGTGTTGTCCACAACAGCTATGTTTTGGAAGTTTCCGCCCGCTTTGCCCGCTTTGCTCGGGGCTCGCCGGAAAATTATCTCAGCCGCCACCGCCGCTAGGCTAGATCAGTACGCTAGAAAATAGGGGGACAGGGGTGGAAGAGACGAGGTATAGGGGAGAGAAACAAAGGAGAAGAAGAAAAGGGAAATATAAAAAAAGGGGAGGGGGCAGATCTGAAAAGCAAAAAAGGGGGAGAGGGGAGTAAGGGGGAAGAAGAAGAACGCAAGAGAGAAGAAAAGAAGACAGGGGTGTGGTGGGTGGTGGTGGGCTGGGGTGGGGTGGGGGTCTTACCTGGTCAAAGCTTAGATTGCAGAAACCACAAAGGGAGTCAACTAGCAAATCTTAGGTAATTTGCATCAGCAGAGGTTTTTCTATACTAAAAATGCTATCTTTTGAACTGGGTATTACCAAAAAAACTGATCTTTTGAATTGGATACAGTAGAATTCTTGAAAATTAGTCTAGTACAAAAGCATATGGATTTAGTAGGGAAGATACAGATCTAAACAGTGAAAGAAAAAACTGTTTAAAAAAAAATAGTCTAACCACATTACAAATAAAATAAAAGCAAAAAAGTACTTGAAGTTCTCTGGCTTATAAATTTCTTACTGTGCTGTAGGACTTAAAGTAAACATACTAAGATGATGTTAAAACATAATCCTAATCAAATGGTATCGTCTATGATCTTCTTTTTTTTCAATGTCGCATATTGTCGCTAAATTTGCAAAGATTCTGTGAGAAATCAATTCTTTCGAGATAACTTTATTCCATGTGATTTTAGATGTACTATGTTCCCTCAAACACTTTCATTCACATGATTTCACCTACAAATCGGTAGTATATGAAGGTCGATGCAAATCATGACAACAATTTCAAACGACCTTCCCTTATTTTATTCTTGATGTGTATTGCTATTAGTACTTTCTGTCAAATATGGTCATTTTTTATTTTTTCCAATCTTGTATAACTGTATATCCATCATAGCACCGCATCTTACGATACTCATCTTGTTGATGTATTGAAGCCTAACATTCATTCTCATGCAACATTATTGATCTTATAACTATTTTATAGAATTTATCTTTTATTTTGATAGACATTCTTTTACCACGTAGCACCATGATGTCATTTCTTCATTTTAACCATCTTATTTTTGATTTTTTCTGTAAAAGTTTTTATCTATAAGACAAAGGCACCACTGATTTATTTTAGAAATTGCGGACCAATTCAACCAATATACTTGCACTAGGCGGACTTCAACTGCTAGCCTCGTGTTCAGATAATGTGCCATATGCAATAAGTTATTGTGCATGACATCTTGTGCCCTCTCAATAACATCTAGTGCACTTTTAACCTATATTGAGCGTCTTTGCATGTAATATCAAGCAAAAACTCATGAAAGTTTAAAGTTGTTGTGACATGGAGGCTGTTGTTTTTGGAAAATAATATCGAACGCAACGAAAATCTAACTTTCCTATACATGAAAGTACTGGTGTTACATAATGCCAGAAAATCCACCATCATTTATCGACTTGCATACCTAATCTTTACACCTCTAAGATGTTTCCTTTCCGAGTGTGAATGTGATTAAATTCTGAATTTTGGTGAAATAAGTAGGTTTATTTGACTGAGGTATGTCTTTAAATTAAGATCTCTCGTCAAGACTTGTCAAGTTCTCTGGAATTTTCAGTTAACCGCATACTTCAAGGCAACGATTTACGATAGAAGTATATGTAAATTTAATAAATGTCATACTTACCTTCGTTGCAAATCCTCCAACTTTCTACTTCATCTACAAATTATAATAATTAAATCTTAAAATTTAAAAGTCAACATAGTTGGAATTGTTAATACATTTTTACATTATCCATCATTATTGGGTTTCTATCTACATACCTTCAAACACATCGTCATTTTACCTTTGTCTGCTATTTTTCTTTTAGCGTAATATAATGTATGCAATTTTCGCCCTAAACAAAGAGCAAAGTAGCCAAAAAAGAAATCCTAATTATTGTATAGGAAGTTCTAATTTCATTAGCTTTCTATCACTCTAGCTAAATTTCTTTTTTATCTATATAATAGAACTGTCCTAATCAACTTTCGCGCACCTCACTATAATTATTGCACAAAAGTACCACCTTATGTTTTTTGTTTTTTATTTTTTATTTTTTGAACTCAATTATATATAAATTCTTAATTAATAAAGTTGAGCAATGACAACAACTTTAAGACACCACATCCTGTGAAATTCCTAGTTTAGTTAAAAAAATTTAAATACCACAACATATATCACTTCTGCAACCAACTTCAATAAAATTAAATAAATTTGCATCAGAAATCAAAGGCTCAAGTAGACATATAAAGTAATTTCACTAACAATCCGAAGCACATTTAACATATGTATGTTAAATAAACTTAGGGACGTAATATAAACTTTTGGGCATAATAAATAAGCAATTACAAAGACAAATTAGGTTAAAAATGTATATTTAATTTACGGAAAAGAAGAAAAACAGAAGACAACTGCAGTGGATTAAAGAGACTGGCATAACAATCATATTTATCTCTTCTCGTAAGTCATGATCAGTTTTAACTTTTATAACTTTAAGAACAATAGTATATGATTTTATATTGCAACTCTGTATAGGTGATAAAAGTTCATACCATTATTACTCGAGGCATATTTAGGCCGTTTCTGCTTCCATATGCAATCGATATTTTCTTTGTGAGTTTCTTCTGTTCTTTCATATCAAATTGCCTAAAAACTGAATTTGATGTGAGAAGTTGTAGAGCCGTTTGAAGAAGAGACAGCAGTTCCTGACATAGGGCATATAGTGCGCCTCTATTTTGCTTTACATGGGGTTTTTGTATTTTAAAATCGTTTTAATTAAGTAATATTTTATTTTCATATTAGTCCCACAGAGAATTTTACCTATATTTTGTATCATTATCCTTGACGTTACTTTCGCCCAATTTTTCATCTTCTAGGCGAGTTCAATTCATTACTCTTTTCTGTTTGGTTGTTCATTTAGTTAGTTTATTTAGTTTATTTTGACAGACATAATAAGCTTGTATAATTAATGAAAAATGTCTACAATAGGTAACTTACTAATTCATAATTGTACTTGTTCTTTTTCTTCTGATTTACTGCCATGTTTGTAGTTTTTACATTTATTTAAGAAATTCAAAATAAAAGTTTTGGAATTGGCAGAAATTAATTACCATTTTTGAAGTTTCTATTCTATTTTTAAAGAGAAAAATGATTTCGAAATAACTGCCACCATTCATTTTTTATTTATTTATATTTTAAAATAAATTTGAAACTCCGACGAAGTTGGAGAATTGTCCAAACAATTTACACATGTCAATTTAATGTTATGTCGCTTGTCATCATAACCTTTCTTTGCTTTACATGGGGTTTTTGTATTTTAAAATTATTTTAATTAAGTAATATTTTATTTTCATATTAGTCCAATAGAGAATTTTACCTATATTTCGTATCATTATCCTTGAAGTTACTTTCGCCCAATTTTTCATCTTCTAGGTGAGTTCAGTTTATTACTCTTTTCTGTTTGGTTGTTCATTTAGTTAGTTTATTTTGACAGACATTATAAGCTTGTATAATTAATGAAAAATGTCTACAATAGGTAAAGTTTTGATTTCAATACCATGTTGGCAGTAACTTAGTAATTCATAATTGTACTTGTTCTTTTTCTTCTGATTTACTGCCATGTTTGTAGTTTTTACATTTTTTAAAGAAATTCACAATAAAAGTTTTGGAATTGGCATAAATTAATTACCAGTTTTGAAGTTTCTATTCTATTTTAAAAGAGAAAAAATATTTCGAAATAACTGTCATCATTAAAAATTTTATATGTCCAAAAGATTTACACGTGTCAATTTAATGTTATGCCCCTTGTCATCGTAACCTTTCTTTGCCTCTCATATATATATATATATATATATATATACATACATACGCAGAATACATATAGGGCTACCTAAAGTTGGCACATACTTTCACTTAGATACCTTAACTAAGCGGTGTTATGTAACACCTAAAAAAATTTCTAAGTATTTTAAGACCATTAAGAAGATTGGCGGGTGCTAATTATATCAATTCGGGTATGAACAAGACTGGTAATTTCAATGATATCAATTGATCATAATAATATATGTATGGGGTACATTAAAAATGGTTTAGGGTCTAAGAAGAGCCCTAAGGCTAAGTCAAGCTGAAAATTATATGATGGGATAAAGTTTCAAGTGAGTTTGCACAAGATCTAATTTCAAACGAGAATAACTCTCAAGATATGAAGAGTTATATAGTGTATAACCTATCAAATTAAAGCCATTTGAGTCTAGTTTCCAACGTATCAAACCGTTCATCATTTGAAGATTTCTACAAGAAGTTATGACCTTTTTACTAAAGGATAATAGAACAACTACGCGAGTCTTGCGTAGACTACGCACCATTGCGTAGGCAAAATCAGCATGGAAGTGAAGGGGAGGGTTTAAGCTGTGTAACCATTCTGCGTAAGCTATGCAGCCAGCCTACGCAGCTCATTTTCTATAAAACAGGGGAGGTTCGGGGAGAGAGAAAAATATAATATTTTTTGGCTAAGTTTTGGGTTCTAGAGAGAAGGTGGAGCATCCTCAACCCAAATACACATCAAATGTGAGTTTTATGATATTTTTATAATGGATTAATACTAGTTAATGATAGTATTAACATCTACATGGATTGAAATTTATAAGGATTTCTCTAATCTTCAAGAATCATTCAAAAGGTTTCAAGTTAGGGTTTGAGCTACAAGAGGTAAATTCTCCGCCCTACACTTAAATACAACCATAGATTAAGTATTTGAAATGTATTGTGAAGTAGAAAGTACCAATTGGTTGAAGAATTATACTAGTACTTGAAATGGGTATTGTGAGTTAGGGTTCTTGAATGGAGAAGAAGATGAATAGTGAATTTTTGAATCTTGTTAGGATGATTGGTGATTCTAGTGCTTCAATAGCTTAATAATGATTAATTATTGAATCATATAACCTAGATTGGGTCTTAAAGGCCAAGGATGAAATTTATTAAGGATAAAAGGGATATGTATGGGTGAATTGGGTTTGTTGAAGACTTTAATTGAAGATTTGAGGGTCAAGTTGATGTCGGAATTTGGTGAAATTTATATGGTTGGACTCGTGGTTGGATGTGCGTTTATATTTTATAAATTTTATCGGGTTCCGAGATGTGGGCCTCACGGGCAATTTTTAAGTAATTTCAGATTTTTATTGGAAAGAAAAATTTATATTTCCTTATGGAATTAATTACAATAATTGGTATTGACTGAATCGAATTAATTGTGGTTAGATACGAGGCTTTCGGAGATCAATTCTCGTGGCAAGGGCATAGCGGAATAAAGAATTATACGGTTTAGGTAAGTAACCGTTTTAAATTTAGTCCTGAGGGTATGAAACCCCAGATCATGTGTTATATGATTGGTTTTGAGGTGACGCACATGTTAGGTGACGGGCGTGTGGGCGTGCACCGTAGGAATTATGACTTGGTCAAATTTCATGGAACTATGTAGTTGAATTATCTGTTGATATCCGTACATTCTCTACGTGTTAGGGAAAATTGAGTTGAGACTCGTATTAAAAATCATGCTTAGACATATGCTGTTATTATCGGCACCCATTGAGGTCATTTCTGTGGTTGAATTATATATTCAAATTGTAATTTCACACTCTGTCATATTTATTCATTTTATATCATATCTCAATCTATGTTGCTATTTATTAAAACATCATATTATCAATTTTGGGCTGATTATCATGATTTCTGAGAGCCCGAGAGACTGGAGAGGTTGATGATTGAGTGAGGCTGAGAGCCTAATTATGAAGATATTTATGGATCGGGCTGCATGCTGCAACATATTTTATTGATTTATGCCATGATTGGCTTGATATAGCGCTTGGGCTGAAGGAGCCCTTCTGGAGTCTGTACACACCTCTAGTGAACGCATGTACCTACTGAGTGCGAGTGCCGAGTGCTGAGTGACTGTGAGGAAAGAGTGACTGTGAGGTTGGAGTGAATGGGAGGACTGAGTGATTGTTACTCTGAGATGATACATTAATTGCATTATTTGCTGCATTTCAGCTGTCATATTTCACTATTTTGGAAATTCGGAAAAACATTATTTTCTGTGTCAGTCAAATTTGATATGAAATTTCTGTGAAATATTAAATGTTGAACTTGAGAGCATGTACTACCCTTTTATGTTAGAAAGTACTGTATTTGGACTTAGCTAAGAAGCTCGTCACTACTTTCAGTTCCTTATTTATTATTGTTACTTGCTGAGTTGGTTGTACTCATACTACACCCTACACTTCGTATGTAGATCCAGTTGATCCCGGACACAGTGGGTGTTGAATCTTTCACACAGTTGATTTTTCGGAGATTCAGAGATAGCTGCTATGTTTCTCAGACCTTGTCTCTCCTTCCCTATCTTTTTGTTTATTGTATTTGGTCTTGGATTATTATAGACCGGGTTTCCCAGACTTGTAATGTATATATGCTCATGTACTCAGTGACACTGGGTTTTGGGAGTGTGTTTATTTCTAATGTTTGTGGGATTTATGTTTCAGTATTTAAAAGAAATTATGGGTTATTGATGTTGTCGGCTTGCCTAGTATCGATATAGGTGCCATCACGATGAGTGAGATTTTGGGTCGTGACATGTACCATTTATGTAACACCCCAAAAAAATTTTGAAGTGCCTAAGCGCTATTAAGAAAGTTGATATATGCTAATTACATTATTTTGTGTGCAAATGAGGACTATTAATATGATGGATATTAATTGGATATAATAACAAGTTTACGAGGTGTATTTGAAATGATATAGTGCCTAAGGAGAGTCCATGGGACAAGTCAAGTTGAAAATTTCATGATAGACTAAAGTTCCAAATGAGTACGCGCAAGACCTAACTTTGGACGAGAATATATATATATATATATATATATATATATATATATATAGGAGTTATGTAATGGACAACCTATCAAATGAAAGATCTTCGAGGCTGGCAATGAAGTACTGCCATAGCGTCCGGTCCGTATCCGAGCTTAGAGGAGGAGTGAACTGGGGACGCGAAGCGTCCGAAACACAGAAATTTTAGCCTATAAGTAGAGGGAGTATTTTGAGCGTTTGGGGTTAGGGTTCTTGAGGTCAAGAGACGATTTTAAGTTCAAATCAAGTCCAACCAACTAAGGTAAGTTGTTAATGATATTTTGGGTTGATTCTTACTCAATATACATGAGTTCTAATATCATTCTTGCATTCAAATACTAGATTTCATCATCAAATCCTCAAGAACACAGAAATCACAAAAGTTGTGATTTTTCAAGATTGATCTACTAGAAGTAATTCTAATGCTTCAAACTCGTTTATTATGAATAGTTAGAAGTATTTGAAGCATTTGTTACAAGTTTTAATGGTTGAAAATTTGGATTATAAAACTCTAGTTCATGGGATGATTAGTACTTTTGAGAAAATAAGAAAGAAGATGAATAGTAATCTTGGCGATGAAATTGATGAATACAATGAACCTATGGAATTATTTATTAGCAAAAGTTGGAAGTGATCAGCTAAGTAATCACCCGAATTGTATATTTTACAAGTGTTGATTATGAAAGACGATGAATAGTAACTTAGTGGCATTAGACAATTGATGTAGTATCATTAATGACTTCGAATGGGTATTAAAATATAAGAATGAAGTTGAATGGTCTAGCATGTGAATCTATTCAGCGATTTGAGTTGTAGGAGGCTTGTGGTCAACTTATGAGACATAAATGAATATTGGTCAATATTTTAGGTCATATTTTGATGCAATTAAGATATCCAATTATAGATATCGACTTGTTGGTGATATTTGAATATTTTAATCAATATTGGAACGATGGAAGAGGATTGAAAGCTTGTGAATGTTAATAAAGCGAAATCAAGGTAAGTTGATTAAAACTTACTCTTCTTGAGGGATTTTTTCTAAAAGCATATTTTGAGTTAATGCGTAAGTTGTTTGCAAATGTGCTTTCATGCTTGTGGGGACAAATAAGTACGGATGTCTCCATGTACTAAAATATTATGTTGCATATGTAGTGTTATGTCGTTTTATAAAATTTTATTTTAAATCTTGTTGGCAAAATGATACTTAAGATAAATGTTATAAGTTTTTATCAAAACTTACGTATTGATAAGAGAATACATATTGGAGTACTAAATATAAGTTTTCATGAAAAGTATTTCTGTTGAAAATTGATAAATAGAATAACACTTGTGGTATCTTTTAAAGATTGATGTTAAATTGCTAAAGGTTTTAACATGTAAAAGATTATTTATTTAAATTTTGTTTAAATGGTTTAGATTTTATATTAATGCTATTATTTGATTAAAAAAAAATAGATCCTTTGAGGCTACTATGCTATGAATCTACTTTTGAAGTATCAAATATTTTGGGAGTTACTTGTGTTCACCGAGATTGACTTCGGATGTATTGTTTTCGTCGTCATGAAACTACACGTGCCAGTGTAGGGGTTGATGGCCACTTTGTGTAATAGACTACAGCAAAGTGCTCTCCCTCGAGAGGGTACTATTTTGTGCTATTATTAGCATGACTGAGTCGATTCATACGACACTACGATGAGACGACCTGAGTAAGTAGGGTATATGATACTTGCCGCTAGGTACATAACCTAGTTGACCTTCTTGTGTCGGTGATGGTATAGTAATCCCAGTGAAAGGTAAGGAAAATTTTCTTATGTTTAGGCCTAAGGAGCCGGAAGTGATTTCAATGACTTAAAGCAAATAGAATGATTTTGTATGATTTTATTCAAAATCTTGGATTGACATAAATATTTTTAAAGTTTATATTGTGGGTTATATTTCACTTGTCTTTTATTTAAAATGATAAGGATCATGAATTGATAAAAATTTTTATCGTTTTATATCAAATATTGGTGCATTAGTTTTATAAAGTTTGTCCCAAGAACTTAAGTTAGAGAGAGTCTATGACACTTATTGAGTACCGTTGTGGTGTACTCAGCCCTTAGCTCCCCCCTCCAGGGCCCCACTTAGTTTACATGTTTCAGGATGATGTGTGATACGTGGCATACGGTCAGGGCTAGGATGACTCTCTTCCTGAGGTATGTGGTGAGGCACCATTCCTATTTCATGGTAGCTATCATGTTGTTTTCTTAATTTATTCTAGTCGGGATTGTACACGACATATATGAAAATATATTTATTTTACTTAGTCTCATTGTTATTATCATGAAAGGCGTCATGTGTGATTTCGAATTGGAAAATATTTTATCATTTAATTTGAAAATGTATATGATTTTCAAGGAGCTTCCGCAGTTAAATTGGTTTTCATGCATATGATTTCAGTGCATCATATGGTTTGGTTCACTCGGGTTGGGTAGTGTGTCCGGTGCCGGTCACGTGATTTTGGGTTGTGGAAAACTTGGTATCAGAGAACTAGGTCCAAAGTCGAGTCCTAGGAAGTCTATGGAGCCGTGTCAAGTAGAGTCCCTCTTATCAGTGTGTTGCCGATCACACTTATATCGGGGAGGCTACAATGACATCTAGGGAGCTTCACTTTCATTTTACTTTAGATCGTGCATTTGTGCCTGAAGTGAGAGTACATATTCTCGATCGTATTAATTACCCGTTGTAGAAGATATAGAAGTGACGAGAATAAAGCTCAAGGTTCAAGTTATAATACAAGATGTTTGGGCTTATAGCCAGAAAGTGTCAGATTTGTTCAAAATGGAAAGATAAGTTGAGAATAGATTGAGACTGATATAGTCAACACGTATGACTTTGGTGAATAAGAATTATCAGTCGAATACTGAGAAATCATGAAAGAAAATAAGGCGATGATATCAACTAGTATTGTCAGGATGATGTCATGACTTATAAAGAATTTTACTAAAGGATGTGAATAAAGGCACCTATGGTAGACCCTATATTCCAATTCAAGATTGTTGGTCAAGATGTTGGGACGACTGTTTACTATGATAATCACCATTAACGAGTTTAACAAAGGTACAAAAAAGTACTGTAAATGAAGTGCATCTTAAATTATCATGACAAGATATATAGAGGTGATATGGATCTAATTGATAAGTGAATTTGAATCAGTCAAGTGTTTGGCAAACATAGTATGACTCATAAGAAGTATGGCATAGTGAAGACAGTGTCAATAATGACCAAAGACAACTTCCAAAAAGAAAGAAAGAAAAAAGACTTTCTTGATCATCCGAAAAGGGAATGTTACAGGACGTGAGAGATGACCCTTAATTATACTAGAGATCGGGTTTCCCCTGAGCATGATAAGTTATCATCATGATGGTGTCATATGTAATAGAAGTGACACACAAGAAATAAATTTTCACGTATAAGTACGAGTTGAGGATAGACGAAGCATGCCATATTGTAAGGCCCCATGAAAAACTTTCAAAAACAAAACCGGGGTTCCATGATGCCGGGGTTAGAGGTTAATAATAGTAGAAATTCTTCGCGGCTCGCAAGCTCACCGCGGTTCGGAATTTTTGAATTGAACAGTGCGCTGGAGAGTTGAAGAAAAATGTTGGGAAAAAATAGGCATTTCTGCGGCCCATTCTGCAGCCGCAGAATCACTCTGCGGACCGTAGAATGGTCGCAGAGTGAGTCAGTTTTTCTGGGTCATTTGGATGTCATTTTCGCGGCCATTATGCGACCGCATAATCATTTCGTAGGCCTCACTCTTGTCGCATATCCCGCTTTGGGAATTTTTTGGAGGGAGGTTTTACGGTGCATTATGCGACCGCTGAACATGTCTGCGGGCCGCATAGTGACCGCAGACCCGGTCAGTTCCTTTCCAGTTTTAGCACCCAAATTATGCCGATATGCAGACCGCATAACCATTCTGCGGTCGCATATGCGACCGCATATCCTGTTCTGGGATTTCATTTTTGGGGTTTTTAAACCCTACCCTTCTTTGTTAAAACATATGTCATAGCCCATTTTGAGCACATTTCTGATATTTTAGAGTGAGAGAGAGAGAGTTCTTAGAGTGGGGGATCAACCTTCAACCTATTATCCATCAATTCTTGCTCAATCATTGAGGATTAACAAAGGAAGTCTTCACCCTAAAGGTAAGAATCTACGTCCTAGCTCTCAATTTCAGTAAGAATCTATGTCCTAGCTCTCAATTTCAAAAATTTACAAAGATGTGATAATTATAAAGACAATTATTGGGTGTGGGGGTTGTTGTCTTGCATGCATGTATTCTTGAAGTATGTGGGAAGGTTGTGAGCTAAAAATGGTAGAGAATGGGCTGGGGAATGATGGAATCTTCTACAAAAAGGGTCTTAAAACATTGATGCATACCTAGTGTTTGATAATATGCTCAAATGAGCTAAAACCATGATCATCTTCCTAATTTTGGTCCAACTTGTTATATTTCTAAAATAGATTGAAGTTGCTTAGAATTCCGGATCATTTTAGAGTTTAAGAAGCTCAATTGAAGTATGTTGGCTAAACCCCCTTCTTCTTAGAATCGAATCCCAAGGTGTTCTTGTAAGTAGTGTAAGTCCTTGATCATTATTGAATATGTGGTTGTGTTGAAGGATGTATATGCAATATTTATTCTAAATGCTTCATCATGTCATCTTGCCATTTGAGGATGTGTTCAAAATGTGGAATATGTGTTAGAAATGTTAAGACTTCATTTCAAGACCGAAATAAAGGTTGTTATGCCAAATTATATGAAAAACCTCTATGTGCCTAAGATTCATAAATTGCTCATATGTGAATTTAATGTCATGAATGGGAAGCCTTATTATTGTTGATAATGATAATGATATTTGAATGTGGAAAAGGGAACTGAAACTATGAAATATGGCCAAGTGCCAAGAATGACTTTGTAATCATAATTACTAGTGCCAATGAATCGAAAAGATATGAAAGAAGTATGATGTGAGATGATTGATTGAAAAAGGTAATGTCTCAGGTGAGGAAGCCTAGCCGATCGGGTCGTGATCGGACGCCATGCCGCACACATGATGGTGACTGTGCTGAAAATAATAATTAAAACTGTGGTTATGGTTGATATCTCAAGTGAGACGACCTAGCCGATCGGGTCGTGATTGGACTCCGTGTAAGAATACAGTGGCATTGTAAATTGTGGAATATCGGCACTAATGATCACCCAACCTAATAACATAGAAATTAACTTGAAAACTTATGTGACCCTTAACTTGATGTTTTAATATTATTTGAAGCTCTTATTGAATTATTGATTGTTCCCCCTTATATTATTATTCATTCTATTGAGATGGTGTTTATCTATACATACTAGTGCTATTCGACGGTACTAACGCCCCTTTTGCCGGGGGCGCTGCATCTTTAAATAGATGCAGGTGGGTACATAGCATGTAGTGTTGATCAACGATAGTGGCACATCCTCTTCCCAACAGACTTGGTGAGCCCCACTTCATCTCGGGGTCACGTACTGTATCTTTTGTTCATATTATTATCATGTCTCAAGGTATAGCCGGGGCCTTGTCGCTGGCACTATCATAGACTCTTTTGTATCTTTTAGAGGCTCTGTAGACACTATGTGGGTTGTACATGGGTGCTATAAAAGTCAAACAAATTATGTTGTGTATTTTGAGGCTTAATGGTGTAGTAACTAATGAAACGGTTTAATATTGTATGTATGAATTTCCTACTGTCTAATCAATGAAATCACGTTTTTTCTTGATCATGGGTGAGTTGGGTAGAAAGTATCTATCAGGCTTGCTCGATCAGATTCACTCGGTTGAGCGCCGGTCGCGCTTCCCGAGGTTGGGCGTGACACATATGTAAAATATGGGCATGAAAACCTTGAGTACCCCCATATGATGAATGTGGTACAACCAAAAAAGTTCAATCTCTAATGATGCATATCAAGGTATGCAAGGATAAAGTATGTGAACTTAAATGGGTAAGCGTGAAAATATTAAGGCATGAGATGCACACAAGGTGCAATATTGGAGGTAATAAGAAGCAATATAGGTTGTTAGAGAAGGAAAAAAATGAAGTGTAATGATAATCTTAAGTTTGTCTAGTCGAGGTATGTCTTATTTTATTATATTGAAATGATGAAAAATTGAGAATTTCCAAGAATGATCTCAAATCAACTCTATATATGCCCAAAAAACAAAGAGCAGTTAACTTGCGATTGAACGAATCCTTATGATTTAAGAAGAATAAATATTGAAATGGCACATGAGCTAAGTTAAAGATTTTGGAAAGTTATACATATAATGTGTACGACGTAAGGCTCAAAACAAAAATTGAAAACGGTTATGGTACGGATTTGGAGTTTGAGAAGTTACAAGAATTCTAAGGCTACATGATAATGTGTCATAAATCCCAAACATGATATGTATGGACGAGGTCAATGATACCACGAAGAATGAGAAAATATGCAAGTATATATTTATTATATGAAACATGCTGATGTAAATATGTAGTATTAGCTATAGCCAAAAGAGTTCGCATTATGTGAAGACATGAGGTACTAAAACCCTACAGACATGGCATCTTTATCAAAAGTATTAGCCTACTAGGTGAGATACCATCAAAATAAAGTTTTATGAAAGGACTTAAGAGCAAGAAATATAATTTCAGAGATATATACTACTATAATGACCCGACCGGTCGTTTTGAGCTCTAGCATGTCATTCGGCGGTTTGAGGCCATCTTGTACTGGGTGAGACGAGATTATTGGACCTGAAATCAGTACAATCAGATTTATATAAGGTATATTAAAGAGCAAATATCGTTATTCAGTTCAGAATAAGGTAATGGTTCCTATCAGGAGGAGAGACTCTATGATTTGTTGATTCGACGGGTGGTTATGAGTTTGTACATATCTCTTCCGTCGTGGTAGTATTGCGACAGTTGGAACATGGCTTATATGCATTATGAGGTGTATTGCGGGCATCAAATTCATGAAATTCCAGCTATTGTGGTCGGAGGATGTTATAATGGACAACCGACTTATGTGGTGCATGGTTGGATTTCAGCATAGGTGCATGATCATGTTTTGGTACAGTGTGTAGTGATTGATACGGTGTTCGTATGTTAGAATCAGGTCTTGTAGAGAAATTCAGAGGTTGGAATGGCTTATTGACCAAAAGGAAGGGAGAATCTTTAGTCTGGCTCGAGCTAATGTGCTCAACTGGGTAGTGGTGGCACAGGTAGTTGCACGAGGTGTCGAACAGTGATTTTGGACAACTCCGAAGCAGTTCTTAGCACGTTCGAGGATGAACGTATGTTTAAGTGGGGGAGAATGTAACGACCCGACCGGTCGTTTTGAGCTCTAGCGCGTCGTTTGGCGGTTTGAGGCCTTGAGTAGCTTCACTTCATGTATTACGACTTGTACGCGCAGTCGAAATTTAATTTCTGCAAGTTTGCAATTGATTTGGAAAGCAAATTCTAATTTCAGAAGCTTTAAGTTGGAAAAGTTGACTAAGGTTTGACTTTTGAGTAAACGGCCTCAGAATCGGGATTTGAAGGTTCCAATAGGTTCGTATGATGATTTCGAATTTGGGCATACGTTCGAGTTGAGTATCGGGTGGTCCGGGAGCATTTCAACGCTTATTATGGAAAGTTAACATGTTAAAAGTTTAAGAATTTCTTAAGTTTGATTTGAAGTGTACTTTGGTGTTATCGATGTCCGTTTGAGGTTTCGAGCCTTGGTATAGGTTTTTATTATGATTTATGGCTGGTGCGTAAAGTTTGGCATCATTCCGAAAACTTTTAGTGTGATTCGGACGCGTTCGACGAAGTTCGAATGTTTGAAAGTTTAAAGAAAGGTTTCAATCGTCAATACGTAATTTTGATGTTGTTTGACATGGTTTGAGGCTTCGACTAAGTCTGTATTGTGTTTTGGGATGTGTTGGTATTCTTGGACGGAGTTCCAGGGGCCTCGTGTGCTAATTGGATTGGAAACAGATCGAGTTTGGGCTTAAAAAATATTCTGAGGCAGCGGAGATCTGGTGCAATCGCACCTGCGTTGAAAAGGCTGTAGGTGCGAGCTCACAGAAGCGGCCAACAGGGTCGCAGAAGAGGAGGGGGAGTGAGGTTGGCTAGATTCGCAGGCACGAGAAAATCCACCGCACCTGCGAGCCTGCATGTGGCGGCTGTTGGATGCAAAAGCGAAATGGGGGAAGGGGAGGTTGTTCCGCAGAAGCGGAGGAACGGGCGCAGGTGCGCCTTCGCAGGTGCACCTTCATAGGTGTGAAAGCCTGCCCGCAGATGCGGAGGAGGAGAGGCCTAAAGGGAACAACAGAAGTAGAGTTTCTGGCCGAACCTGTGGAACCGCAGAAGCGGTCAAGTGACCGCAGGTGCGATGATCGCTGGCAGAAGACTTGTTTAAGTACGTGAGTTTGGCTCATTTTCATTTCATTTCTTCCATGGGATCCATCCTTGGGGCGATTTTGGAGCGCCATTTTCATCGTCAATCATGAGGTAGGTAATATATACAAGTTGTGAGTTAAATATATGAATTTGGGCTTGTAAATACATGAAAAATTATGGAAATTGTGGAATTGGGAATAAATCATAAATTTGAGTTCGTAATATTATGGGTAAAGTTGATCTTCAAAAAATTTCGTAATCCGGACATGTGGGCCCGAGGGTTGACTTTATTGACTTTTCGAACGGAGTTGGTAATTATTATAAATTGTTACTTGTAAGTATGGGAGAATATTTTGATTGATTTGAACATTGTTTGACTAGTTTCGGAACGTTTGGCTTGGAGTTGAGTGTTAGAGTGGCGTTAGAGCCGGTTATGGAACTTTGTAGCGAGGTAAGTCTCTTGTCTAACCTTGTGAGGGGGAAACTACCCCTAGGTGATGTAATTGCTATGTGATATTAGTTGTGGGGTGCTATGTATGCATGAGGTGACGAGAGTCTGTACTTAGCTAAATTATGTCTATGTCCGGGTAGACTTGGTAGCTTATCATGTAATATTTGAATTATTTGAACTCATTCTGTTGGTTTAATTGCTTGAACTTATAATTGAAATTGAGTTAGAAATAAATATTTGTATAATAGGCCGAGCCTTATCACCTTGAGTTGTTTGCTAGTTATTTGAGAAACGGCAAAGTTATATTCACCTTGTGCTCATGTACTGTATTGTAAGCACGTATCTCATGATTTGATAACTTTCTTCCTTTCTTATAGAGCGGGCCGAATGCCTCGACAGTATAATAGATGCATCTATGGTTCACGCCGCTCGACCCTCGGCAGTGTACATATTATTCTGGATGGGGCCAAACGACCTCGACATAATCGTGCGTTATATCGCTGGTAGTCCGAACATTCACGAGATTATCCTTCCACTGATGCCCGACATTTTACATGGTACTTCTTACCCGTTTGTTACTGATACTTGATATATCTGAGCTGATGAGGTAGAATACAACATTGAGAAATTCGTAATTTAAAAGAAATATTTGGAAGATTAGGTAGCTTACAGATTTACCCCATTATGGTTGTGTGCTTCACATCTGCTTACAGTTTTATTATATTGCTTTGTTGGACCTGCAGTAAGTGTCGATGTCGACTCCTCGTCACTACTTCTCCGGGGTTAGGCTAGATACTTATTGGGTACGCGTTGATTTATGTACTTATGCTGCACTTCTGCACTAAATGTGCAGGATCTGACAGGTTCATTTGGTGATCATCTTGGCGCGTAGGTGCACCTGTTGAGGAGACTTTATGTGAGTTGCATTCCAGACTACACATCGCAGTGCACAGAGTCTCCATTGTACTAATTAATTTATCCTGTCTTATTTATATCCTAGACAGATGTTGTATTATTATTGTACTCCCTAGCAGATGCTCATGCACTTATGACACCGGGTTTGGGAATTTCCTACTGGATGTTCATTATTGTAGTTCACGTAATTATTATCATTTCACTCTGTAAACTCTATTTCATACTATTTAATTAATAGAAATTGTGATTTCAAAAAATAATAAAATGAGTAACTAAGTTGATTAATCACCGTTGGCTTGCCGACGACGGCGTTAGGCGCCATCACGACCTATAGTAAATTTTGGGTCGTGACAACTACGGAATCTCATATATATATATATATATATATATATATATATATATATATATATAAACGACTCAAGAACATGATGGTTGCATAAAAATAGATTGCGTATTTCTTACATTTAGTATTGTGAAGGAGGTATATGTTGTGAAAAGTTATATAATGATATGTGGACTTTGCCTAAGGGAGTTATACTTGTTCATCATATTTAAGCACGAAATGAGAGGCGCAAGGTAGTTGTACTTGCTAGAACTGTATTAAAGCATGGATTGAAGGGTGAAATGTTAGAAGAGATTTCAACGGTACAGTGAACATAAAAGAGTGAAGTGCTAACTATAATGATTTCGCAAGGGCGGGAAATAATGGCACTTAGAAATATATGTTGCAGCTAGTAGCGACGTGATACTTGGATACCAAAATGAACAAAGAAAGTTTCTATGAGTATAACCAATCTATCCTATTGTCAGAATACTGAGCATATTAGCGTAATGATGAAATAAAATTCAAGGTACGATAAAAGATTGAAACGATAAACTAAAGATTTCTAGTTAGGGAATAAGGAGCCTATAGTAGTGGGTGGTTATGTAAATAGTCAACGGTAAGTTTTCAGTAAGATAACAGTTTAATAAAGACTTTGAGTGATAGGTAAGAGTTTGAATTAGGTTTACTCTTAAGTGGGGGAGCATCGGAATAGGAAAAGTTCATCTTAAAGGCAATGGTTTTGGAAATAAGATGAAGAGAAAATTTTTGGTAACTTCATGATGAAATGTGTAAAAATATCATAAAGTATTTGTAGGGAATTAAAGACTCATTACAAGCAATAGTCAGAATATTCTGCATCAAGGATATTAAAAATATATGTCTGATATTTACATATTTAATGGGCACCTCAAATGTATTCTTACAACTTAGAGGCATGTGTGATTTGAATTAAATTCAAGTGTTGGCAGGAACGAGGGAGTACTTTGAATTATACGTGAAATTTTATGGAATAAGGGAGTCCTTTTAATATGTGCACACTTTGCACGGAATAAAATAGAAAGGGGTAATGCAATACTTATTCTTAAATGAGAAATGACTCTTGTATACCAAAAATGAAGTATGCCAGTAAAAATCATGAGTTTAAGAAAGAGCACTAATCTTGAAAGGTGTAAGTGTCATCGTGATAGCATTGATATGCGAGTGTTGGAAGTTTATGGGCTATGGTTGTATATCTATGATCCACCCATAAGTAGATAAAATCTCAAATTTTTGTTAGAGAAACATCACAAGAAACTCAATAGAGTTAAGGAGTTGATTAAAGTTAAGAAATAAAAACTAAAACCCTAGTATTCGAGAATGGATGGCAGAGTAGTATCGTAAAATGTATGAAAATGGGATGAATAGTTTTCATATAGCAATTTGTGAGCGATAATAGTTATCAAGTTGGGATCTTCGGTAACTCTAAAGTCACGAGTAAAAGTAGGGGTATTAATTGTTATATGATAGATGAGTCTAGGACAAATATCTTATTAGTCTTTGGAAGGAAAAGCAGAACGTTCCAGAATAATTTTAATAGTTATAGGACATCAAGAGTCCTAAATGGAAAAAAATTATGTCCGGAAACAAGAATCGTGAAAGGCAACAAATTTATTTGAAAGTATTATTTATGGAAAAAGTTTAAGACTACGGGTTGGAATGAAAAAATTTTGCAGGTACCAAGTGGGCAATATAATTTCGATCTCATAAACTACGAGATATTGCTTTGAGCAAGATAAGAAATTAAGGGAGCATGATAATCAATTATTCTTTATCTCAAAAAAAAAAATTATTAAGAAAGTCCAATCAGAGGGAGATTTTTGATTTATTTGAAGATACTTTTCCGGTACAACTTGACGTATGCATGATTAAAGGAAATGAAGGCACGTACAGTAGTAATATGAGAACTATTTAGTAGCTATTGTTGATATTGAATGGTATTCATGTATGTTACAAATTAAAAGTTTTAAAGATTTACATTTGATGCACCTATGGTATATGTACGGTCGAGTGGGGTCAATATGGTACATTATATTATATATTGTTGGTTGTTGAGCGATATTATTGTTGATGCCCGTGTGGGGGATTATTCTGGATAGGTTGAAAGTTTGACAGTTCCAATTACAAGGGAAACTCTACCAAATTTTTTAAGAATTTGTAAAGATAGCCAATTTTGAGGGCCATAAGTAAGTTGAGATTTTGGAAAGAAAGTATAAGACACATATAAGGTCATAACTGCCTATAAATAATGGTTGGAGATAAAAGGATGGTAACTATATGCTTAGAAATAACTTTTAAAATATTTGAGGACGAATGATCTTAAGAAGGGGAGAATGTAGCACACCCAGAAAAATTTCAAAGTGCCTACACGCTATTAAGAAAGTTGATGTGTGCTAATTACATTATTTTGTATGCATACAAGGACTATTAATACGATGGATATTAATTGAATATAATAACAATTTTGCGAGGTGTATTTGAAGTGATATAGGGCCTAAGGAGAGCCCATGGGACAAGTCAAGTTGGAAATTTCATGATCGACTAAAGTTCCAAATGAGTACGCGCAAGACCTGTCTTTAGATGAGAATATCTAGACATATAAGGGTTTATGTGGTGGAAAAAACCTATCAAATGAAAGATCTTCTAGTCTAGTTTCTAACACTTTAAATCGTTTGTCCTTTGGACACTCCTACAAGACATTATGATCAAATTATCAAAGGTTGGCAGTGAAGTACTGCCATAGCGTCCAGGTCTGCATCCAAGCTTGGAGGAGGAGTGAACTGTGGACGCGAAGCATCCGAAACCCAGAAATTTGGGCCTATAAGTACAAAGTCGGGGAGAGGAAGTATTTTGAGTTTTTGAGGTTAGGGTTCTTGAGCCCAAGAGGCAATTTTAAGCTCAAATCAAGTCCAACCAACTAAGGTAAGTTATTAATGATATTTTGGGTTGTTTCTTACTCAATATACATGAGTTATAATATTATTATTGCATTCAAATACTAGATTTCATCATCAAATCCTCAAGAATACAGAAATTACTAAAGTTGTGATTTTTCAAGATTGATCTACTAGAGGTAATTCTAATGCTTCAAAATCGTTTATTATGAGTAGTTAGAAGTATTTGAAGCATTTGTTACAAGTTTTAATGGTTGAAAATTTGGATTATAAAAATCTAGTTCATGGGATAATTAGTACTTTTGAGAAAATAAGAAAGAAGATGAATAGTAATCTTGGCGATGAAATTGATGAATACAATGAACCTATGGAATTATTTATTAGCAAAAGTTGGAAGTGATCACCCGAATTGTATATTTGGCAAGTGTTGATTATGGAAAACGATGAATAGTAACTTGGTGGCCTTGGACATTTGATGTAGTATCATTAATGACTTCAAATGGGTATTAAAATATAAGAATGAAGTTAAATGGGCTAGCATGTGAATCTATTCGACGATTTGAGTTGTTGGAGGCTTGTGGTCAAATAATGAGCCATAAATGAATATTAGTCAATATTTTAGGTCATATTTTAATGTAATTAGGATATTTAATAGTAGATATCAACTTGTTGATGATGTTTGAACATTATAATCAATATTGGAATGATGGAAGAGGATTGAAAGCTTGTGAATGTTAATAAAGCGAAATCGAGGTAAGTTGATTAAAACTTACTCTTCTTGAGGGATTTTATCTAAAAGCATGTTTCGAGTTAATACGTAAGTTTTTTCCAAATGTGTTTTCGTGCTTGTAGGGACAAACAAGTACGAATGTCTCCATGTACTAAATTATTATGTTGCATATGTAATGTCATGTCGTTTTATAAAATTTTATTTTAAATCTTGTTGGCAAAATGACACTTAAGGTAAATGTTATAAGTTTTTATCAAAACTTACGTATTGATAATCCCAAGAGACTGGATAGATTGATGACTAAGTGAAGCCGAGGGCCTGATGGTGAGGATTTTTATGGGATCGGGTTGCACGCCGCAACATGTTTTTATTGATTTATGCCATGATTGGCTTGTTATAGAGCTTGGGCTGAAGGAGCCCCTCCGGAGTCTGTACACACCCCAGCGAGTGCAGGTACCTACCGAATGCGAGTGCCGAGTGCGAGTGCGAGTGCGAATGTCAAGAGCGAGTGTTCAGTGATTGGGAGGACTGAGTGACTGGGAGGACTGAGTGAATTGATACTCTGAGAGTATGCATATGGTTTATCACTAAGTTGCATTGTATTCGACATGTACACTTTACATACATGCATAGAGATGCATTTTTTCTCATGCTGTACGATATTGCGTCATTCATGACTTCACATACACATTGACATTTAGGCATAGAGATGTACTTTTCTCATGCCATTTGAAAATGGAACATTTACCTGTTGAAAGTTGTGGGAAAAATTACAGTTTTACAAACGTACTTATATTTTGGTGATTTCGGTAAAAGATATAGGTTTTTACTCACATATTTGAAAAGCATGCCTATTTTTCGGAACTGTGAACGAGCTGAGCACTATGTCTCTGAGTTACTTCTTTTATCACTTTTATTATGTTTTTATGAACTGTTGTTGGCTATTAGTGTTGGACTCCGACCTTTGTTCCAGCTCGTCACTACTTTTAACCTAAGGTTAAGTTTGTTACTTATTGAGTACATGGGGTCAGTTGTACTCATACTACATTTCTGCACCTTGCGTGCAGATGTTGGATGTTGATGTTGTTGTGCACGACGGGAGCTGGATTTGAAGATGTACCTGCGTTCCGGTCATAACTGCCTCTTGATCTTGGTAACTTTAGGATTTTAATCTGTTGATGTATATTTCAACAGATGATGTACTTTATTTCATACCAGCTTTGTAAATTCTAAATCTTGGAAGCTCATGATTTGTACTACCAGTCTTTGAAAAATTATTGTATAAAGTAGTTATATTTTTATTTCTTTTCTTAATAAATCTCATTTAAATTGGATAGTTGTTAATTGGCTTACCCAATGGATTGGGTTAGGTGCCATCACGACTAGGTGGATTTTGGGTCGTGACAAGTTGGTATCAGAGTTCTAGGTTCATAGGTTCTACAAGTCAAGAGTAAGTGTCTAGTAGAGTCTTGCGGATCAGTATGATGACGTCCATACCTATCTTCGAGAGGCTACAGGGCATTTAGGATAATTTTTCATATTTATTTCCTTATCATGCGGAATTGATTCAGCTTGATACATAACTCTTTGAATTCCCTCCACGCATTCGTATGCGCATGTGAGCACTCGGTATAAGCTGCACATCGCCATCTTGTGATTCCATGGATGAGGTATGTGATGTTATTTCTGTGTGCTGATGATGGGCTAGTCCGGAGGACTTGAGGACGGGTTTTGATTGCAGCTTGAGCACGGGGATTTCAGTTATGTGAGCACATGCATTTGGACTTATATGTCTGGTAGCGTCCCTATGAGTGGAATTTATGGCTCGATGAGTGGATGGATGGCTATATAATGAGCATGATGTGACTGCGGAATGTGTTCAGATGGTTTGATTGTGATGAGAATAGTTTGCTTGAGATGTAAAAAGGACTATTAGGTGCTAGATTGCTGTCTTGATGTGATGTATAGTCTCGATTTGAGTGAGTTGAAAGATTTTTCATGTTGTTTAATTGTGGAATGAAGTAGATTTTCATGTCTTGTGGTGAGTTCAGACTCAGGAATATTAAGTGATGGCTTAGTAATCGCGGCTGCGAAAGGGTATAACAAGATGTCAATTTGAGACTAAGAAGGTGGGTTATCTCCTACGGAGTAATCTACGGAGGTGTGATCCTTATAATGTTGTGTAGAGAGTTTCCTTTCTACTATAGGGGTATATGTGTTAAGATTTAAATTTAAATTTGGTTGAGAAGGTTGATCTGATCGTCATGTGGATATATGCGGGCTTAGTAGATGATTTGAGGTACTATATGGTTTGTGTTATGTGAGCTTATGAAGGATTTAGCTGAATCTCCCTGCGGTATTATGGCAGTAATAGAGTATGGGTATGGTGAGTTATCATATGTTCTATTCTATGACATTAAGCTAAGTGGGGGAGTCTGCTATCGACGATTTGATTGCATGATTATGTGTTGTATTGGCTTGGTCTGAGACATACTTGTGGATTGGTTATGACTTGCAGAGGTTGGTTTTTAGGATGACTCGAGTACGAGAATTTCAGAATACCTGTTATATTACATGTGTATATAGGAATCATGGGACCAAAACAAAAATAGAACATAAAGAAAGAAGAAATTTTTCCACAGAAGAGAAGGCATGAAGATGAAGTCAAATTGCCAAAGAAACATTCCGTAGGAAACTGCAAATGTGATAAATGTTATGTACGATCACAACTAAAACAACTGCAATACATATGTAATTACTTGTTAGCCAAATCCCATAAACTGATAATATCAGTCTGATATATATATATATATATAACATAAAAAATTCAAAATCAGAAAGAAAGTATAAAATATTTAGTTATCTTGTAGATCCAATTGCAAGCACAAAAGAATTTTTCTATGCTGTGTATGTGATTTGTGCTTTGCTTTATGAAGTCGAAAATGGGGTGGAAGATGAGAATTCTTAATACGGTTCCGTTAGTTATGATTTAGGAAAAATAATTGTTGCAACTTAAATTGCTATCATCATGTTCATAATTACAACCGTTGCATTGCTATTTCATTTTTGAAGTGTTACAACGCTTTACGAAAGGAAGGCAATCATAGCATTAATATTTTTTAATGTTGTACCGTTACATTATTTTATGAAAGGAAGAGAATACACATATGATAGAAAAGAGGGTGTGGATATGCCCAACGAAACTGAAAATAAGAGAATGGAAAATAATTGACATTTGACGCTTATCATTTGCCAAACTCAAAAGAAATTAAATACATAATATGAAAAACTTTTGAAGATAAACCTCTTTTTAAGCCAAAGAGATAAGTTCCGAGAAAATTATTACCCCGTGAACATGCAATCAAGTCCATTAGCCCCTATATGGTTATATTATGTGACGTTATTCCAATCACTTACTCTGTCAGTAATCACAAATTTTGTCTATAATAAGCAAGCAATCGAAATGATCTCTTGCCACACCTTCCTCAAGCTTCATTGGCCCATCAGTAACACAATAATAAACATTGATTATAAGGAGGGAAAGAGAGAACCAAAATATTTAGAGTTATTAGGGAAAAAAGTTTTTAAAAAAGAAGATATTTTTTTTGTTGGTTGTACATCTTTATTGAAGGGGGAAAAAGTGCAAAATTGAGAGGAAAGCAATACCAAACTCATTCGAAGCAATATGATACCACATAAAATAAAATATAATATTTCGTTTCATATATAGATCCAAGAATTTGTAAAATAGCAAGCCAATTTAAGAAATTGTCATAACCGTAGAGATAAAATTATGATACACATTTACTCATTTTTATTTTGTCATTACTAAAAGGAATAGAATCCTATAAAATATTACTAATACTACAAAGTAAAGGCAAATAAGAGAAGTGGTACTTGAAATCTATGCAGATGACCAAAGCAAGATAAAAAGAATTTGATGAGTGAGAAGAACCATTTTTCCATAACACAAACAGAGTAAAAGTTATATAGGTACTACAGAAACGTAACCTTCGGGGAAAGAAGAGAAAGAGTGAGAAATGTAATTAAGAGAATTTAATTAGAGAAAGAAACGGCTTTAGTCTCCTAAATTCCACCTTGGAAGCATAAAGAGCATAAAATTGGGGAAAAAAAGGAGAAAAGGCTAAAAAAAGAGAAAATAGCTAAATAGATTTCTTGGCCAATGAGAGGTGCCAAGTCAGCATTCTTTTTTCCTCCTTTATATATATACTAGTAAATTTGATCGCGCTTCGCGCGGTAATAAAAGACCTCAATAGAGTTAATATGAATTTTTAAATAGTATTGGACTAATACAAATATTTTATAATTTAAACATCTGAAATACTATTTTCAATTCAAATGAATTAGATTAACACTTAATTTGTGTTTTTCTCAAATTTTGATTTTTGTATAATAGTATAGGTGAAGCTAATTTTTTTCTTAAAAAGCATATACGTGAATAAATGAATTTCAATAAAAAATGATCCCTATGTGGGTAATATGTAAATTTTATATGTATATAAGTATTTAAATTTTTCTTTTTCATTATAGAGTTAAATTTTATTATTTTCATAATTTTCTCCATGTTTAAAATCAAGAAGCAAAAAGAAGAAAGATGAATTAAAGGGAGGGAAAATATCACAAATCTACGAAAATCAAATGAATTTCTTTCCTCCTATTCTTTCTATTTTAACGTTTTTCCTTTTGTATTTTCCTCTTTTCCAACTTTCATACTTTTCTACCCATTTATTTTCAATAAAAAAAGTCCATACTCTACTTCATTTTTCTTATCATTTTCGTAACATCCCATAACCAATCATTCCTATTTTATAGTATTATGTCTTTTTACCCTCAATATCATCAAATTATTCCAAATAGTGCAAAATTTAAAAAAAAAAGTTCTTTTCTATTAAAAGTTCTCCTACAAATCCAATATATAACATCATAAAAAATGGGATGGTTAGAAAAACAGAATCCACAAGTGTCACACCCCAAAATCCTAACCTGTCGTGATGGCGCCTATCGTGGTACTAGACAAGCCGACATTTCAAAATATTCCCAACACTTTTAACAGAAAATGAATTAAAGCAGTTTTAAACAATCAAAGTTCTCATAAACGGGATAGAAACCCAAAACACAATACGGAAGTTGCCAACAATCGGGGTGTCACAGAGTACAGGAGCATCTATATATCACAAGTTTGGAGAATACTGTTTATGATAGTCTGAATTAAATACAATAAATAGAAAGATAGGGAAGGAGAGACAAGATCTGCGAAACGCCGACAGCTACCTTGGAGTCTCCAGAAGATCAATTGTGCGCTGAAATCAACACCTACCATGTCCGAAAATACCTGGATCTGCACACAAAGTGCAGGGTGTAGCGTGAGTATAACCAACTTAGTAAGTAACAAGACTAAATAAAGAACTGTAAGTAGTGACGAGCTTCACAGTCAAAGTTCAATTACAATGATTTCAACATAGGAGAGTAAGCATGCTTTCAAATTCGACAATTAAGGCCAAAACAGTAAATTCATGTCAAGTTCAACTGAAACAGAAGATAGTATCTCTCAGAAATTTCAAGACAGTGATATATGACAGCTGAAGTGCAAAATAATGAAGTCAAATGCATCCTCACAGAGCAGCAATCACTTAGTCCTCTTATTCACTCCAACCTCACAATCACTCATTCCTCACAGTCACTCATTTCTCTCAGTCGCTCAGTACTCGCCACTCGCCACTCGCACTCAGTAGGTATCTGCGCTCACTGGGGGTATGTACAGACTCCGGAGGGGCTCCTTCAGTCCAAGTGCTATAACAAGCCAATCATGGCATATATCAGTGAAACATGCTATGGTTTGCATCCCGATCCCATAAACATCCTCACAATTAGGCCCTCAGCCTCACTCACTCATCAACCTCCCCAGTCTCTCGGGCTCTCAAAACTAATAATAAGCAGCCCAAACAGCAATAATATGATGCATCAATAATGAACAATAGAGACTGAGATGTAATATAAAAAGTAAAACTGTGACTGAGTACAAAATAATAATTTAGCAAATAATTTAACATGTACACGACCTTTGTGGGTACCTACAATGCCAACACACAGTCTAAACATGATTTCTAACCTGGTTTGTGGTTCAATTTCTCTAATACATGGAGAATGTACAGATAACAATATATTATTCAACTACACAGTTTCATGGAAAATGACCAAGTCACAATTCCTACGGTGCATGCCCACACGCCCATCACCTAGCAGGTGCATCACCTCCAAACCGAATACATGATACGTAATACGGTGTTTCGTACCCTTAGAATCAAATTTAGAATCGTTACTTACCTCAATCCGAGAAAATCTCTACTCCAACACACCCTTGCCTCGCGAAACGACCTCTGAATGCCTGAATCTAGCCATAAAAAATTTGATATAATCAATAAGGGCTAAAAGAATCAACTCCATAAGAAAATGCTAAGGTATAAATCAAAAGTCAAAAATGACTCAAAAGTCGACCCCTGGGCCCACGTCTCGAAATCCGATAAAAATCACAAAACACGAAAGCCCATTCAACCACGAGTCTAACCATTCCAAATTTATCAAAATCCGACATCAAATCGTCACCAAAATCCCCAAATCAAACTCTCCAAATCTCTAGTCTCAAACTCTCAATTTACACCTTAAATACACACCAACTAGGTGGAAAAATCAATGGAGAAGCAAGATTATTGATAAAAAATGAGCACAAGAGACTTACTTCAATAATCCCCTCAAAAACCCTCTCAAGAATCGCCAAACCCCAAGCTCAAAATGTTTAAAATGAAGCAAAATCGTGAACCCTTGCATTCAAGTGTTCTGCCAGCACTTCCTCTTATGCGGAAACTTAACTGCTTCTGCGGCATCGCAGAAGCGACATCTCACACGCATCTACGAGTTCTTCCACTCACGCATTCCCTCACTCCTCTTCTGCGGACTCGCTTCTGCGAGCATCCAAGCCGCTTCTGCGTACCAAGCTCACCTACCCAGTTCCGCTTCTGCGGTCACCCTGCTACATCTGCGGTCACGCAGGTGCGGCTATTACCTCGTACCTGCGGCCACCTACACACTCCTCTCTAAAATCGCACCTGCGCATCCCAGTCCACACCTGCGGCCCGCGCTTGCGATCAAAGCTCTGCAGGTCCTGTTACACCAGCAGAGGTCCAATTTCAGCAATCTCTCAACTTCAACTTTTGATCAGTTAACCTTTCGGAATCAACCCGAGGCCCCGGGGACCTCAACCAAACATATCAACAAGTCCTAAAACCTTATACTAACTTAGTCGAGCCCTCAAATCACATCAAACAACTTCAAAAACACGAATCGCACCCCAATGCAATCTTATTGAAACTAAGAAAATTCTACTTCTACAAACGACGCCGAAACCTTTCAAAACACGTCCGATTGATCCCAAATTTTTGCACACAAGTTACCAATGACATTATGAACCTATTCCAACTCCCAGAATCAGAATTGGACCCCGATATCAAAAAGTCCGCTCCCGGTCAAACTTTTCAAAAAATCCAACTTTTGCTATTTCAAGCCTAATTTCACTACGGACCTCCAAATCACAATACGGACACGCTCCTAAGTCCAAAATCACCCAACAGAGCTAACATAACCGTCAAAACTCCATTCCGAAGTCATTTACTCATAGATCAATATCCGGTCTATCATTTCAACTTAAGTTTTCAACTATGAGACTAAGTGTCTCATTTCCTTCCAAAACCTTATCAGACCCGAACCGACTACCTCGGCAAGTCACATAGAAGCTATAAAGTACAAAATGAGCAGTAAATGGGGGAACGAGGCTACAACTCTCAAAACGACCAGTCGGGTCGTTACATCCTCCCCCTCTTAAAAAAATGTTCGTCCTTGAATGGGTCTAGAAACAACCTGGAGTCTCAAATAGGTGTGGATACCTGATCCGCATCTCCCGCTTGGTCTCCCAAGTAGCCTCCTCAATTGGCTGACCTCTCCACTACACCTTCACTGAAGTTATGTCCTTTGACCTTATTTTTCGAACCTGTCGATCCAAAATGGCCACCGTCTCCATATCATAAGTCAAAACACCATCCAACTGAACCGTGCTGAAATCCAAAATATGAGATGGATTGCCGACATACTTCTGGAGCATAGAAACATGAAATACTGGATGCACATTCGACAAACTAGGTGGCAAAGCAAGCTTGAAGCCACCTCCCCAATCCTCTGAAGTACCTCAAACTGCCCAATATACTAAGGGCTCAACTTGTCCTTCTTCCCGAACCTCATAACACCCTTCATGGGTAAAACCGTGAGCAGTACCTTATCCCCAACCATGTAAGCAACATCACAAACCTTCCTATCACCATAACTCTTCTGTCTAGACTACGCCGTGCGAAGCCGCTCCTGAATCATCTTAACCTTGTCCAAAGCATCCTGAACCAAGTCAGTGCCCAATAGCCTAGCCTCACCCGGCTCACACCAACCCACCAGAGATCTACACCGTCTCCCGTACAAAGCCTCATACGGAGCTATCTGAATGCTCGACTGATAGCTGTTGTTATAGGCAAACTTTGTGAGTGACAGAAACGAATCCCAAGAACCCCCAAAGTCTATGACACAAGCGAGTAGCATGTCCTCCAATATCTGAATAGTGCGCTTAGACCGTCCGTCCGTCTGAGGGTCAAATCTGTGCTCAACTCAACTTGGGTGCCCAACTCTCGCTGCACGGCTCTCCAAAACTGCGTGCCCCGATCTGAAAATGATGGACACTGGCACGCCGTGGAGGCGGACAATCCCTTGGATGTAAATCTCAGCCAACCGCTCTGAAGTATAAGTAGTCCCAACTGGAATGAAGTGCGCGGACTTGGTCAGCGGATCCACAATTACCCAAATAGAATCAAACTTCCTTGAAGTCCGTAGGAGACCAACTACAAAATCTATGGTGCTCCGCTCCCATTTCCACTCTCGAATCTCTAACCTCTGAAGCAATCCATCCAGTCTCTGATGCTCATACTTCACCTGCTGACAGTTGAGGAACCGAGCTACAAACCCCACTATATCCTTCTTCATTCTTCTCCACCAATAATGCTGCCTCAAGTCCCGATACATCTTCGCGGCATCTGAATGAATAGAATATCGCAAACTGTGGGCCTCCTCAAGAATAAGCTCATGTACCCCATCTACATTAGGCACACAAATCTGACCCTGCATTCTCAATACCCCATCATCCCCAATAGTAACATCTCTGGCATCACCGTGTTGAACCGTGTCCTTAAGAACAAGTAAATGGGAATCATCATATTGTCGCTCTCTGATGTGATCATATAAGGAAGAATGAGATACCATACAAGCTAGAACCTGACTGGGCTCCGAGATATCTAATCTCACAAACTGGTTGGCCAAGTACTGAACATCAATCGCAAGAGGTCTCTTACCAACAGGAATGAAAGCAAGGCTACCCATACTCACCGCCTTTCTACTCAAGGCATCGGCCACCACATTGGCCTTCCCGGGATGATACAGAATAATGATATCATAGTCCTTTAGCATCTCGAACCATCTTCACTACCTCAAATTTAGATCATTCTGTTTGAAAAATACTGGAGACTCCAATGATCGGTAAACACCTCATAAAGACACACCGTAGAGATAATGCCTCCAAATCTTTAATGCATGCACGATGGAAGCTAACTCCAAATCATGGACATGGTAGTTCTTCTCATGAGGCTTCAACTGACGCGAAGCATAAGCAATCACTCTACCCTCCTGCATCAAAACACATCCAATACTGATCCGAGAAGAATCACAATACACTGCATAAGAGCCTGAAGCTGAAGGCAGAACTAGAACTGGAGCTGTGGTCAAGGCAGTCTTGAACTTCTGAAAGATCTCCTCATACTCATCCGACCACCTGAAAATAGCACCCTTTTGGGTTAATTTGGTCAAAGGCGATGCAATAGACGAGAAACCCTTCACGAAGTGACGATAATTACCGGCCAAGCCGAGAAAGATCTGAATCTCCGTAGCTGAGGACGGTCTATGCCAACTCTGAACTACCTCTATCTTCTTCGGATCCACCTAAATCCCCTCACTGGACACCACGTGCCCCAAGAATGCCACTGAACTAAGCCAAAACTCACATTTGGAGAATTTAGCATAAAACTTCTCCTCCCTCAACAGCTGCAACACAATCCTCAAATGTTGGCTTGCTCCTCCTGGCTACGAGAGTATACCAGGATATCATCAATGAACACTAAGACAAACGAGTCGAGATAAGGCTGAAATACACTGTTCATCAGATGCATGAATGATGTTGGGGCGTTGGTCAGGCCAAAAGACATCATGAGGAACTCATAATAACCATAACGGGTCCTGAATGCTGTCTTTAGAATATCCGAGTCCCGAATCTTTAACTGGTGATACCCAGACCTCAAGTCAGTCTTAGAGACCCTCGCTCCCTGAAGCTGGTCAAATAGATCATCAATGCGCGGAAAAGGGTACTTGTTTTTTATTGTAACTTTGTTCAACTACCTGTAATCAATGCACATCCGCATAGTACCATTCTTCTTCTTCACAAACAGAATCGGTGCATCCCAAGGTGACACACTAGGTCTAATAAACCACTTATCAAGAAGTTCCTAAAGCTGTTCATTCAATTCTTTCAACTCAGCCAGTGCCATACGATACGTTGTAATAGAAATGGGCTGATTGCCCGGCACAAAGTCAATACCGAAATCAATATCCCTATCGAGAGGCATGCCCAACAGGTCTACAGGAAACACATCCAGAAAATCTCGCACCACCGGGACAGAATCAATAGTAGGAGTATCAGCACCAACGTCCTTCACAAAGGCAAAATAAGATAAACAACCATTCCCAACCATCCGCTGGGCCTTCAAATATGAAATTACTCTGTTGGGAACATAGTCTAGAGAACCTCTCCACTTAATCCTTGGCAACCCCGGCATCACCAACGTCACGGTCTTAGCGTGACAATACAGAACATCATGACATGTAGACTACCAATCCATATCCAAGATCACGTCTAAGTCCACCATACTAAACAATAAAATATCAACTCTCGTCTCTAATTCCCCAATAGTCACTACACACGACTGATACACACGGTCCATAATAATAGTATCGCCCACCAGCGTAGATACATGAACATATGAAACTACGGACTCACGGGGCATATCCAGATAATGAGCGAAATTCGATGATACATATGAATAAGTAGAACCATAGTCAAATAATACAGAGGCATCTTGTGGAATACTGAGACAATACATGTGATCACTACATCAGAAGCAACAACATCGGGCCTAGCAGGAATGGCATAGGATCAGGCCTGTCCTCCACCTGATCGACCTCCCCCTCTTGGGTGACCCCTAGATGACTGAGCCCCACCCCAAGCTAGCTGGGCAGGTGGTGAAGTAACTGGTGTTGAAGTCGTAGCCTGGCTCCTCTGCTGCACTGGATGAGGACACTGCCTCTACATATGCCCAAACTCCCCGCACTCAAAGCAACTCCCCGGTGCTGGTGGTGGGGATTGAAGGGAGCCCCGAGCACCGGGATAACTGCTAGCAGGAAGCATAGATGAACCCTGAGCCGATGGAGCACAGGACGAACTCTAGGCTGGAAGGACACTGAGAGATAACTGAACCTGATGAGAACTGTATGAACCATGGCTGGATGATGTATCACAGTGAACTGGATGAGCCGTATGAGCGTGCCTATAAGGACGACCCCTACTATGGTAGAACTGCCCCCCAAAAGGAGCACCGCTGAAACCACCCGAGCTACGGGGCCTCTTGGTCTCCCTCTCTCCGTGCTCCTGACTGTGGACCATCTTTATCTGCCGAGCAACATCGACCAGCTCATCAAAAGAAGCACCAGACACCCTCTCCCGAGTCATAAGCAACCGCAGATGATACGTGAGGCAATCAATGAACCTTCTAATCCTCTCCCAATAAGGGGGAACCAATCATACTGCGTGCCGAGCCAACTCATAAAACCTCATATCATACTGCGTCACATACATGCCCTCCTGACGTAACTGCTCAAACTGTCTGCGCAGCTCCTCCCTACGAGACTACGGCACGAACTTCTCCTAGAAGAGAACAGAAAACTCCTACCATGTAAGTTGTGCTGCACCAACCAGCCTGCGCCTCTCATAAGCCTCCCACCATCTGAAGGCATCCCCAGTGAACTGAAAAGTAGTGAATGAGACCCCACTGGTCTCCAGAATACTAGCCGTGTGAAGAATTCGCTGGCATTTGTCCAAGAATCCCTAGGCATCCTCTCACTCAACACCACTAAATGATGGAGGCTGAAGTCTTCCAAACCTCTTAAGTCTCGTCTGCTTATCATCAATCATAACGGGGACCACCGGGGCCTGAGCAGCTGCAACCGGCTAGGTTGGTAGTACCCCCGGTGTCTGAAGCCCCTACATCACCTGCTCTGGAGTACGGGCAGCGAGGGTATGAGTACCTCCCCCAGTCTGAGAAGTGGCTGGTGCGATCTGAGCCGAAACCACCTGAGCAAGGATAATGAAAACGGTTAATATCTGGACCAAAGCCTCCTGAAGGCCTGGAATCACAATGGGCACAACCGGTGCATGAGTTGGCCACACTGGCTCAGCCATATCTAGAACCTGCTCCTGAGCTGGAGCAACTAGTGGATCTGCAGGTGTTGCTCTACCTGTTGTACGAACTGCACCTCTGCCCCTACCGTGGCCCCTACCACAACCTTAGCCTATCGTGGCCCTAGCTAGTGGTACTGGTGGCCGGCCGTCCTGTCAGGGAGCACGTATACTCACCATCTGCAAGAGAATAAAATACGAAAGTTTCATTACCGGAATCAACAAATCCGCACGATAAGAATACAAGAATGTGAAGTTTCCTAAGGGTTCGGCAGCCTCTCGAAGATAAGTAAAGACTTCTTTGTACCGATCCGCAAGACTCTACTAAATCTGCCCATGACTCATGAGATCTATGTAACCTCGGCTCTGATACCAACTTGTCACGACCTAAAATTCTACCCTGTCGTGATGGCGCATATCGTGGTACTAGGCAAGCCGATATTTCAAAATATTCCCAACACTTTTAATAGAAAATGAATTAAAGCAGTTTTAAACAATGAAAGTTCTCATAAATGAACCCAAAACACAACACAGAAGTTGCCAACAATCAGGGTGTCACAGAGTACATGGGCATCTATCTATACATCACAAGTTTGGAGAATAATAGTCTATGATAGTCTGAACTAAATACAATAAATGAAAAGATAGGAAAGGAGAGACAAGGTCTGCGAAATGCCGGCAACTACCTTGGAATCTCCAGAAGATCAACTATGCACTGAAATCAACGCCCACTGTATCCGGAAACAACTGGATCTGCACACGAAGTGCAGGGTATAGCGTGAGTACAACAATCTCAGTAAGTAACACGACTAAATAATGAATTGAAAGTAGTGACGAGCTTCACAGTCAAAGTTCAATTTAAGTGATTTCAACATAGGAGAGTAGGCATGCTTTCAAGTTAGACAATTAAGGCCAAAACAGTAAATTCATGTCAAGTTCAACTGAAACAGAAGATAATATCTCTCAGAAATTTCAAGACAGTGATATATGACAGTTGAAGTGCAAAAATACAATAACAACAACAACCAAGTATAATCCCACTAGTGGGGTTTGGGGAGGGTATTGTGTACGCAGACCTTATCCCTACCTTGGGGTAGAGAGGCTGTTTCCAATAGACCCTCGGCTCTCTTCCTCCAAGAACTCTCCGCCTTGCTCTTGGGGTGACTCGAACTCCCAACCTCTTGGTTGGAAGTGGAGGGTGCTCACCACTGGAGCAACCCACTCTGAAATGCAAAAATAATGAAGTCAAATGCATCCTCACAGAGCAGCAGTCACTTAGTCTTCCCATTCACTCCAACCTCACAATCACTCATTCCTCACAATCACTCAGCACTCGCTACTCGCACTCAGTAGGTACCTGCGCTCACTGGGGGTGTGTACAGACTCTGGATGGGCTCCTTCAGTCCAAGTGCTATAATAAGCCAATCATGGAATATATATTAGTGAAACATGCTGCGGCGTGCATCCCGATCCCATAAACATCTTCACAATCAGGCCCTTGGCCTCACTCAGTCATCAACCTCCCTAGTCTCTCGGGCTACAAAAATCATGATAAGTAGCCCAAACAGCAATAATATGATGCATCAATAATGAACAATAGAGACTGAGATGTAATATACAAGTAAAACTGTGACTGAGTACAAAACAGCAATTTAACAGATAATTCAACATGTACACGATATTTGTGGGTCCCTATAATGCCAACACATAGTCTAAACAAGATTTCTAACCTGGTTTGTGGTTCAATTTCTCTAATACATGGAGAATGTACAGATTACAATAGATTATTCAACTACACAGTTTCATGAAATTTGACCAAGCCACAATTCCTACAATACACGCCCACACGCCCGTTACATAACATGTGCGTCACCTCCAAACCGAATACATGATACGTAATACGGGGTTTCGTACCCTCAGAACCAAATTTAGAACTATTAATTACCTCAATCCGAGCAAATCTCTACTCCAACACACCCTTGCCTCGCGAAACGGCCTCCGAATACCTTGAATCTAGTCATAAATAATTCGATATAATTAATACGGGTAAAGGAATCAACTGCATAAGAAAATGCTAAGGTATAAATCAAAAGTCAAAAATCGACTCAAAAGCCAGCCCCGGGCCCACATCTCGAAATTCGATAAAAGTTACAAAATTCGAAAGCCCATTCAATCAGGAGTCTAACCATACCAAACTTATCAAAATCCGACACCAAATCATCACCCAAATCCCTAAATCCAACTCTCCAAATCCTAGCCTTAAACTCTCAATGTACACCTTAAATACACACCGACTTGGTGGGAAAATCAATGGGGAAGCAAGATTATTGATCAAAAATGAGTACAAGGGACTTATCTCAAGAATCCCCTCGAAAATCCTCTCAAGAATCGCCAAAACCCGAACTCAAAATGTATAAAATGAAGCAAAATCGCGAATCCTTGAATTTAAGTGTTCTGCCAGCATTTTCGCTTATGCGGAAACTTAACCGCTTCTGCGGCATCGCAGAAGCGACATCTCACACACATCTGCGGCTCCTTCTGCTCCTGCAGTTCCTCACTCTGCTTTTGCGAGCATCCAAGCCGCTTATGCGGACCAAGCTCACCTGCCCAGTTCTGCTTTTTCGGTCCCCTGCCGCATTTGCGGTCACGGAGGTGCGACAATTACCTCGCACCTGCGGCCACCTGCATACTCCCCTCTGAACTCGCACCAGCGCATCCCAGTCCGCACCTGCGAGCTCGCACCTGCGATCAAAGCTCCGCAGTTGCGGTTACACCAGTAGAGGTCCAACTTGAGTAATCTCTCAACTTCAACTTTTGATCCGTTAACCCTCCGGAATCAACGCGAGGCCCCCGGAACCTCAACCAAACATACCAATAAGTCCTAAAACCTCATACGAATTTAGTTGAGCCTCAAATCACATCAAACAACTTCTAAAACAGGAATCACACCCCAATTCAAGCCTATTAAAACAAAGGAAATTCAACTTTTACGAACGATGCCAAAACCTTTCAAAATACGTCCGATTGACCCCAAATTTTTGCACACAAGTTACAAATGATATTACGGACCTACTCCAACTTTCGAAATTGGAATTCGGCCCCGATATCAAAAAGTCCCCTCCCGGTCAAACTTTTCAAAAAATTCACCTTTCGCCATTTCAAGCATAATTTCACTATGGACCTCCAAATCACAATCCGGACACGCTCCTAAGTCCAAAATCACCCAACAGGGCTAACGGAACTGTCAAAACTCTATTCGGGAGTCGTTTACTCATAGATCAACATCCGGTCCATCATTTCAACTTAAGTTTTCAACCATGAGACTAAGTGTCTCATTTCCTTCCAAAACCCCCCACCGAACCCGAACCGACTACCCCGACAATTTACATAACAACTATAATGTAACAAATAAGCAGTAAATGGAAGAACGAGGCTACAACTCTCAAAACGATCGGCCGGATCGTTACACCAAGAGCTTAATCTGAAAGTCCAACCACCGATCTCTTTGAAAAACAAATGAAAGGATTATAAAGGAGAAAGTAAGGAGAAGTAGATTCTACAGGAGTCACATTTGTGAATAATTTGTATCCTATGCATAAGTTATATTTGTGAATAATTTGTATTCTATGTCCATATAAATTTTTTGTGAATAATTAATATTCTATGTTCATATAAAATGTGTTTTTACTCTCTATGGTTCCAATGGCTAAGGAAAAAGGTTTTGTTGGTTGTGCATCTTAATTAAAGGGAAAACAAATGTCCAAAAATGAGAAAATAATACCCGAAATTGCATCAATTTCTTATTGCAAGTCTGCTTTCTGCCGAGAACTTTCATACAACCATATAAACCTTTACTTCTAATTATAAATACATTCTGAAAAGAAAGAGTTGCAAGAGAAATAAAAGACATCAGGCAAAATTTTACTTGGCCTTATAATCATTAACTAAACCTTTCACAATACCATATTAAGAGTAATGAAATTTGCTTAATATCCTGATCCGGGCTTCCTTCTTGTCCTCATGTTTTTAACATGAATCTTTATGGTGTATCTGCAATTAAAGAAATACTAAAATAGTTAGTACAAATACGAAAAATATAATCACATTGATTCTCTTTTGCTGCAAACTTTTCTATTCACAACAACAGAAAATGGGACAGGTTAAATATAATTTAAACTCAAGTAAGGGGTGTACCGATTAGCTACTCAATCTGTACTCGATGTGTGTCTATTAAACGCAAAAAGCTGACATGGCAGAAAAGTGTGTTTCACTGCTCCTTACGCGCGTGAGAAGTTCAAAAAATCATTTTCATTTTTCTTTTTAATTCAAAAATCATTTTTTTCAGAAACCACCATAAAGCCACTCTACTACCGATGCCCTGCCACTATTCCGCCATTGCGGCCATCACAAGAATCAGGCTACCACCAAAGTACGATCAATTTCACAAAATTGCCACCACAAATCTTCTTCTTTCCACTTTCTTCTAATTTTCTTTTATTATATTTCTCCCATTACAGTGAATTCTCAAAAAAAAAAAAAAAAACTATCTTTCTCTGATCTTCTCCACCATCCACCTCCATTGATGGCTACTCTCTTCCTTCTCATCCGCTCATTCCATCACGACTTCACTACAGCAATAAAAAGTTGCTGTTAAATCATAATTCCAACATAAACAAAAATTAGGCACAATTCACATGACCCCACTCAGAAAATTTCCCTTCTTCATCACAATCACAAGGACCTTACGAAATTTTTCATTCTCAACATAGTACACACTTTAATTTCACCCACAGACTATAAATACACTCATAAGAACATTCACTGATTTTTGGAAGAGACCCAGTACATAATTTTGGACTCTTTTCGTCCCTCACTACCGCCTCTATTACATCGTCAAAATCCATTTTCACAACAATGTTTCTTCACGTTATTTTATTTAGCCAAAGAACAGATCCAATAGATTTTGGAAGAAAAATTGAGAAGAATGGAAGAAAAAAATAGATGGAAAATAAAAAGGAGAAAAGGCAAAATTTCAAAGAAGAAATTTCGACGGGACTGGAGAGGGGGCTGGGGGATCCCTTTTTTAAAATATTTGTTTTCTTTTTCTTTAGAATATTCTTTGTTTATTCATTAAAGTCAATAGCCATGTGGCTTTTTATGATTTGTTAATTTTGCCACATATCACGTGTGAGATTCACGCATGATGTGTTTTGTACTGATTTGTTATAAGGGGTTTAATAGACACACATTGAGAACCGGTTGAGTAGCTAATCTGTCATGACCCAAAACCACGTGACCGGCACCCGACACACTATCCGATCTGAGCAAACCAAATGATATGATGCACCAAAATCATATGCATGAAAATCAATTCAACTGCGGAAGCTCTTTGGGAATCATATACATTTTCAAATTAAATGATTAAAAAATTTTTAATTCGAAATCACACATGACGCCTTTCATGATAATAACAATGAGACTAAGTAAATCAATATTGTATTCATATATGTCGTGTACAACCCCGCTACTACAACCTTTCACAACTATCTATGGAGTCTTTATACCAAAGAATAGAATCAAACACTTGAGCTAATACCCGACTAGCATAAATTAAGAAAACAACATGATAGCTACCACGAAATAGGAGTGGTGCCTCACCTTATACCTCAGGAAGAGAGTCATCATATCCCTGACCGCATGCCACATATCACACATCATCCTGAAATATGTAAAGTAAGCGGGGCCCTGGAGGGGGCCCCTAGGGGCCGGGTATGTCATGAAAATCAGCCCAAAATGATGATGTGGTATATCAATAAATAACAACAGGGACTGTGATATGATATGCAAATGAATGCGTATGACGGAGTATGTAATTGCAATACAAGCAAATAATTCAATAGTAGAAATGACCTCAGTGGGTCCCAACAGGATAAGCATATATCGTAGACATGGTTTCTAGCATGGATCACAACTCAATTACTCTAGCACGTAGAGATTTCATAGATACAAATAAGATAAGGTAACTACACGGTACCACAGAAATAACCGAGTCACAATTTACATGGTGCACGCCCACACGCCCGTCACCTAGCATGTGCGTCACCTCAACACCAAACACATATCACGTATATTCAGGAGTTCATACCCTCAGCACCAAGTTTATAAGTGTTACTTACCTCGAACAAATACTGAGCAAGCCAAGCGATGCTCCAAAAGTGCCATCCCGCGTATGCTGACCTCCGAACGGCTCGAAACTATCCAAAAGCAACTCAAATAATCATATAATGCCAAAGGAAACAAACCCAATCGATAAAGGTCAAATCTTTAATCAAAGCCCAAAATCATCCCAAAAGTCCAACCCATGCCTGCGCCTCGGAACTCGATGAAACTTATAAAATCGAGAACCCATTCAATTACGAGTCCAACCATACTAGTTTCACTCAAATCCGACTCTAAATCGATGTTCAAAACTCAAAAACTCACTCTATGAAACTTTAGGCTAAAACCCCTAATTTCTCTTTAAAATTCATAATCCAATTAACAAAAACGAAGATAAAATCATGAAATATAATCATAACTGAGTATAAAACACTTACCCCAATCCTTGTGATGACATTTGCCTCCAAAATCGCTTCACTCTGAGCCCCAAATCTCAAAATATGATAAAAGAATCAAAAATCTCGATTTATACCTTTTGCCCAGTGATTTTCCCTTTTGCGAACCAAGGGCTGCTTCTGCGGCGTCGCTTTTGCGACAAAATTCATGCTTCTGCGATCACAACTAACCAGCCGAACCCTCGCACCTGTGGAACAGTATCCCTTCTGCGGCATCGTAGGTGCGAGCTCCTCTTCGCTCCTGCGCAAGACCTCGCTTCTGCGCCCAAACGCACTGCACATACGCCTCATAGATACGAAGAAACCTCCGCTTTTGCGGTCCTGCTCCTAACAGCATTCCCGCCTCTGTGATTCCACTGCCGTTTTTGCGGCTTCGCACCTGCGCCCATAGCTCCGCAGGTGCGGTCACACCAGAAGCCCAGCCACACCAGCCTAGCCAAAAATGATCCAAATGAACCGAACCTCGTCCGAAACTCTTCCGAGCCACTCGGGACTCTGCCCGAATATACCAACTAGTCCAATAACGCAATGCAAACCTACTCGAGGCCTCAAATCACGCATAACAATATCGAAACGATGAATCATACTTCAAATCAAACTTAAATGAACTTTGAACTTTCAACATCCAAAACTTCCGCCGAAACATATCAAATCAACTCGGAATGAACTCAAATTTTGCACACAAGTCCCAAATGACATAACGAAGCTATTCAAATTGCCGAAACCACAATACGAACCCAATATCCACAAAGTCAACTCTCGGTCAAACTTATGAATTTTTAAAACCTTCAAATTTCTAACTTTCGCCAATTAGCGCCGAATCATTCTAGAAGTATCCAAATGCAAATCCGGGCATACGCCCGAGTCTAAAATCACCATCCAGACCTAACGGAACCATCAAAACTCCGTTCCGGGGTCAAATTCACAAAAGGCAAACTTGGTCAACTCTTCCAACTTAAAGCTTAAATCATGAAATTCATTCTTCCAAATCGATTCCAAATAACCTGAAAACCAAAACCGACGATTCACATAAGTCATAATACATCATACGAAGCTACTCATGCCCTCAAACTATCGAACGAAGTGCAAATGCTCGAAACGACCGGTCGGGTCATTACATTTGTAGGCCCCAAGAGGGTAGCTTAACAGTTAAGAGTTGGATAACGTCGAGAACCAAGGTTTTAATCCGATACCGAGTGAACTTTTTTTATCTTCTTAAATTTGGATGAGTAGAATTATTTTTTTTGTGCTAATGAAAGATAGTAGGTATCCGATAAATTTATTGAGATGAGCACAAGCTGATTCGGACGTCAAAGTTATAGCAAATACTTTTAAAAAGAAGTAAAATCCGGAAGTAGGAACTTTAATTCTTAGAATAATTCTAAAAAATAGCACAAACATATTAGATTCTACTACTCTTCTAATTTAATTTTATTCAGCCAAATAGTCGTCATTAATTTGTTTCAATCACTAACTGGTTCTGTTTTTGTATATTCCAAGAATTTAAGTTATACAAATTGAGTTTAAAGAAGTCGAACACTATCAGTCTTTAACAGGTGGTCAATTTGTATTTTAAGCTACTATTTCAATCTTCTTAAGAAAAATTACCTGTTGTTGTATGTTAATTTAGCTTAATGGTACAAAAAGATCAATACAATCAATCTACAAAACCTATTACTATATTTCAGCTATACATTTCATTATCTCTATTTTCTATCACAGTGGTGCTTTTTAAGTACTTACCAAAAAACAAGAAATATCTATAATATGACCATTTAAAAGAGAATCTATACATAACCAGAAATGGAAATATAATAATTAGTGGAGATTTTCTGATGGACACATGCATGTATAAATACCCACTATTTGTTCTAAAAGAAAATGTTAATGAAAGGAAAAATGAGCTTTGCTAAGAAGGTGATGGTGATTTTTCTACTTACGGTTATGCTGGCTATGCTGGAAGGTGCTCAGGCAGATCTGCCAAATTGTTGCTGGTATGACCCTTTTTGCTGTCAAGCCTCCCTTCAAAAAGGATTACCAAGACAAAGCCGTTGGCAAGTGGACTTTATTCAACCAAAGACATAGATCCTCTTTATTCTTTAAGGAACTATTTGGACATGGATCTTTTTGTTCTGAATAGAAATATTATGAAATAAATAAAGCTTTTAGTAATTTTTTGCTGCTTATTTCTCTTATATTGAAATAGATATATTTTCTCCTATCCACGAACACAGACACATATATAAAGCACATCAAGTCACCACCAATAACAACAACGACAACCCAGTATAATCCCACTAGTGGGGTCTGGGGAGGATAGTGTGTACACAGACCTTACCTCTACCCTGGGATAGAAAGACTGTTTTTGATAGACCCTCGGATCCCTCCCTCCAAGAACTCCAACAATCTTTTCAAATATGTTCAAGCAATGAATTTCGGTAAGTTTAATGAAGAACTTAGTAACTATTACTCAATTTCAAGTAAGTTTGGGTGTGGCGATCCGATAGGTCGCTTTGAGTACTAGCCTTTATTTTCGTGTTTTGAGACCTCTCGTAGCTTCCTTTGATATTTATTGGTGTACGTGCGTGATCTGTGTGGTTTCCGAAAAAATTTTATAGATATATTTTAAAGAAAAAATAATTTTTGACTTAAAATGAGGGAACTGAGGCTGGGGTTCACATTAGCTTTTGCGACCTAGTTTGGGATCTCTTTTGCGGTCCTGGTGTCGCATTTGCGATACTATTCTAGGCAGGGCAGCTTCGTATTTGCGAGGAGGGTGTCGTTCGCAAATGTGAAGGTTTTGTCGCATCTACGACTTCTTTGTGTATGATGCACTCATCGCATTTGTGATCAGTGTTTCGCATTTGTGGATATTGCAATTGCAAATAAGTGTTCGCAATTACGATGTCTGCAGCTGGTTAAAAGATGAAAAAGTCGGGACTTAGCTTATTTTACAATATTTTTCAACCCTAAAAACTCTAGAGGCGATTTTTGAAAAGGATTTTCTTTCCAAATTCATTGGTAAGAAACTTATATTAGTTTCCAGTCAATTTCAATTACTTTTCATGAATTGTTAACACCAAATTTATGAATTTTATAGTAGAAATTAGGGGTTTTGGGTAGAATTTAGAGATCTTGTAAAATTAAAATTTAGACCTCGAATTGAGGTCGGATTTGAAAACAAAATTACATATCCGGGCTCGGGGGTAAATGGATAACCGAAATTTTATCAGAATCTCGGATTTCGACCAAGCGAGCCTGGAGTTGACTTTTGTTGACTTTTTAAAAAATGATCAAAATCGAACCTTTTTCATTCGTGGGTAGTTTCTAAAGCTTATTTTGGATTATTTGCTTGATAATTGGCTAGATTCGATTGGTTTGGAGGCTTGTTACAAGGGAAAGGACGTGGTTGACTGTTGAATTGATTCCGAAAAGAGGTAAGTGTCGTGGTTAACCTTGACTTGAGGGAACTAAGAGTTGATTGGTCTATTTGCTACTTTATTTTATGTGTAGGGATAGCGTACGTGCAAAGTGACGAGTGTACATACGTTGTCATGGGTTAATCATGCGGGGTGAGCTTTTAACTGTGTATTTTAACTACACCCTGACTTCTTTTACTCTGTGCTACTACTCATATTATGCCTTCTTTGTTACTTGTCCTTATTTGTTAAATACATGTCTTCTTTGTTACATGCCTTCTCTTGCTACTTGTTCCATGTACCCATGCTTTTACTTGTTGTCCGTTTTTATTTGTTCTATGCCTTTAATTGTCTATTTGCCTTTACTTGCTTCTATTTCGCTTTGGTTTGTTATATTGGTTTGCCTTATAGTATTTACTTGGTTTGGTTCCTTTCTCTTATGTTGAGAGCTACACAGTAGTTGTTGTTTGGGATCAGGTTACACGCCACAACATATATTGATTGTAAGGCTCCATAAAATTTTACCAAGGAATTCTAGTTTTGTGGTGCCGAGGTCAGGTAATTTGTACGGATGTAGTAGTTAATCTCGCCGTGGTATGGACTTTTTGGGTTGAAGAATGCATCAAGGTGTTGGTGGAAATTTTTTGCTAAAGGGCCAGTTATGCAGTCAGATTTGCGACCGCAGATCCATTATGCGGGCCGCATACCCGTCGCAGAGTTGAGCAGAAAAATAGTTGAATTTTTAAGGTTGTTTTACGGCCCATTCTGCAGTCGCATATCAATTTCGCGGTCCGCACATCCATCGCAGATTTTGTATGAAGAATTTTGTTGGGTGATTATACAGTCCATTCTGCGGCCACATAAGTGGTTTGCGGACTGCAGACCTGTCGCAGATCTGTCCAGACCATTTTAGTTTTTGGGCATCACTTCGCGGTCCATTTTGTGGACTGCATATCTGTTATGTGGTCCATTCTGCTACCGCCGACCTGAGTTCGGAGGGTCCATTTTCTCTATTTTATCACCCAACCCCATTTTAATAAATAACCTTTGGGGCTTATTTAGAACGATTGTATGGTGAATTTAGAGAGAGGTAAGATCATTTTAGAGAGAGAAGGAGGAAACCTAGCATTCTAATAATCCATTCTTGCACCAATCTTCAAGAATCAAGGAAGTCAATCACTAGATTAGCATCTATTCGGTAAGTCCTACTCCTAAGCTTTCATACAAGAGGTTATGAGTTCACATATATTGTGGGGGTTGAAAATAGGCCATGCATGTGATAATAGATTGTAGTATGTGGTGTTAATGAATTATTTTGGTTAATTTCTTATTGAAATTGGTTGAGGGAGGAATGGATCACCATTGAAGAGCTTTGTAGTCTATTTTGCATACTAGGTGTTTGACAAAATTCGTAAGAGAGTTACACAATGTGAATCCTTCTAATTATTATCCGATTTTTGCTATCTTCCTATAAATTGTTATTGCTAGAAGTGTTGGGATGTTGTAGTAATTTAAGGAAAGATCCAACAAGGTATGTTGGCTAAACTTCTCTTTTAGAATTGAACCCCACAATGGCCTTGTAAGTCCCGTGTTGCTCATTATAAATTAATTATTTCGAATAAGTCTTGTGCTAAAAGATATATGCATTGAATTTATATTGAGTTACTATTTAAGAAAGTGATTAAGCATGGGCTGTGTGTTAATATGTTATGATTTGAAAACATGATTCTATTGAAAACTAGCATATCGTGCCAGGAATGAAAGTTATACTTGTGGTCAATGGTGCCGAGGAAATGGAATGATGTGAGAAATGTTATGAAATAGGCCTTGATTCAACTGTTCCAAACTGACTTCGAAACTAGATTTTTCTAAAAGTTTATGTACCTAAGTTATGCCCAAATATGGCTGTTTTAACTAATGTTATGCTTTGTAAGTATTTTCAATGTGTTTTCAGCTCTTATATCTTCATGAGTTGAAATTGTGTATTTCCCTTTTGGTAAAAAGTATTTCAAGAATAAATGATGTGTTACTCGTTTATGATTGTAAATTATGCTTCGATTGCCTATGATTTTAACTTGTCCTTCGATTGCCAAATATTTTACTCCATTTCTTGGAAAGCAATCCATTGTGTTTATTGTCTTCGTTACTAATAAACCTAAAGTTATGATTTTCGGAATATTCTATTTGTTGATATTTATGATGATGATCCATGAAAGTAAAGAAATGAAAATGTGGAACATGAAATACGGCCAACGTGCCACAAATGAAGAATCATAAGTATGGCCAAGAGAGCCAAGGAAATAAAGATGTTGTGAATAGTTGAAAGTACTAACGAAGCTATATATATGTATAGTGTGAAAGGTTAAGGGGTGAATATAAAATATATTTGTACTTTTGTTTCCCTTGTGTGCAAAATAAAAATATTTTTGAGAGTATCATTAGCAAACCGAGGAAGGGTGGGTCATAAGGCCCACACCCGAAATTACATGTGCTGATGTAGGGGTGGATTGTGATTATTCCCCTTATTTGGGATGAGATTGGAATATTGATGTGATTGTGATTATTTCCCTTAATTGGGATGAGATTGATATTAGCTTTGAATTGGAAAGTCAAACCATACGACATATGTGGGAAGACGACCTAGCCGATTGGGTGGAGATCGGACGCCATGTTGCGCACATAGTGGTATTACTCTTGATAACACCTTTTTTCGCATCACATGTCAAACTACATTGTTCGTGGGAAGATAGCCTAGCCGATCGGGCGTGATCGGACTCCGTACTAAAAATACGGTATATCAGTGCTAATGATCTCCCAACCAAAAATATATATTATTTTCGTATTTTGAAAATTGCTATATTTTAACTGGACATTTGGATATTGTTGATTGTGACTTGTTGTTTCTATGGTTTTCCCTTTTCTTATATTGGCATTCAATTTTGGAAGAGGACATTTAGCTTTACATACTAGTACTATTCCATATGTACTAATGTCCCTTTGTCAGGGGCGCTGCATCTTCAATAGATGCAGGTGGTTCATCAGCAGGCAATTTTGATCGTCGTTAGCAGTTACTCTCTATTCAGCAGATTTTGGTGAGCCCTACTATGTTCCGGGCTTCATGTCATTTGACGTTGTACTTTATGTTTTGAGGTATATCCGGGGCCTTATCGTCGGCACTTCCATACTACTCTTTTGTTGTACTTAGAGGCTCCGTAGACAGGTTGTGGGTGGTGTATGATGTTGGGAATTAAACTAGTAAGTGTTGGTATTTGGGCAAATATATTTTTCATTATATCTATAAACTTGTATTATTTTGGAAATCATAAATGGATATCCTTTAGTAATGGAAAACGAATGTGGAACACTTGACTCTTATCATATTTATCACTTGTACTGGTTCTTATATTGTTAATAGGAAAGGTTGGGTAGAAGGCATCTAGCAGGCTTGCTTAACCGGGGTATCTTGATTGAGCGCCGGTCGCGTTCCCCGAGGTCGGGCATGACATTGATATTGTTGTTTATAATCGGGTTGCATGTCATAATAGATATTGATATTGTTGTTTGGGATCGGGTTGCGTGCCGCACCGAATATTGATATGTCGTTTGGGATCGGGTTGCACGTAACAAAAATATTAGTATTGATATGATATGTGCGAATCGGGTTGCGCGCACAACAGAGAAGTTATATTATGATTGTTCTTGACTGTTGGTTCCATATCTATGTTGCACTGTAAATATGAGCATAAATGATATTCTGGGGCCCTCTCTTATGTAATTTCTATTCCGGTTTTCATGTTAATTCTAGTTTCTCTATTCTGTTATTGTTGTCACTTATATTCGTTCAGGTTTATAGTGAGTGCTTTGTTATAGCCTCGTCACTACTTCATCGAGATTAGGATCGGCACTTATAGAGTATATGAGGTTGGTTGTGCTCATACTACACTTACAAAGTATATGAGGTTGGGGGCCGAGGTACATCCAGAGCCAGAGCCAGATCTTAGACTAGATCACGCACAACAACACCTATTGCAGAGCCTTAGATCGAGCAGGATGAGGAGATTTCTATTCAGACCGTGCCAGTTCGACCAGCTCAGGTCCCAGAGGGGTTCATTGCTACCCCCGTACTTCAAGACGCCCTAGTCCGCCTGGTGGGCCTTATGGAGGGTGTGGCCCAGGACGACGTGTTCCCTATAGCACCAACCATCTATCAGGTTGGGGGAGGAGCCCAAACTACCTCTACTTATACTCCAAAGCAAATGGCTCACGTATTTAGACTCCGGTAGTTCTGCCAGTTAGAGCAGTTCAGGCTGTTATTGCTTCACAGTCCCGGGAGGGACCTGCGATGTCGTCCGAGGGGAAGAAGTGGTTGGAAAAATTCACCAATTTATTTCCTATTCGCTTTGGTAGCCCTTCCGAGGACCCTCAGGATTTCTTGTAACATTGCCATGAGGTATTGCATAACATGGGTATAGTGGAGTCCAATGGAGTTGACTTCGCAGTATTTATGTGTGACTTTGCCAAGAGGTGGTGGCGGGAGTATGTTCGGGGCAAACCATTAGGTTCACCTCCACTCACTTAGGATTAGTTCTCAGAGCTAATTTTGGAGAAGTTCATTCCCTTTTCTCAGAAAGAAGACTTTCGCAGCCAGTTTGAGCGCCTCCAGCAGGGTAGCATGACTGTTACTCAGTATGAGACCAAATTCGTGGATTTATCTCGCCATACAGTTATTTTGATCCCTACTGAGAGGGAGAGGGTGAGGAGATTTATAGTTGGCCTTATGTCACGACCCAAAATCCCACCTTAAGGATCATGATGGCACCTAATCTCTAAAACTAGGTTAGCCGATCACTTAAAATAGTTAAACCAATTAAATATAATATTATGAAGCAAAGTTTAATATAAATGCAGAAATAAAGTTGATACAATCCTACACCACGACAATCACCAGAAATCCCCAAGACTAGGTAGTATAGAGTCACGAACTCTAGCTGATTACATACAAATAACTCAAAATACAATATTGTTCAGATAAAGAGTTGACAGTATAATGTAAAAAAGGACTTCGATGATCAAGTAGCTCTACCTCGAATCCTCACGATCAAGTAGCTCTCACTGTCGAGATCTGCTATCTCCAACACCTGGATCTGCACAAAAATGTGCAGCAGTATAGTATGAGTACACCACGATCGGTACTCAATAAGTATCAAGACTAACCTCGATGGAGTACTCATGAAGAGGTACAAATCAAGACACTCACTAGTCAAATATAACATGTACAAAATATCAAACTGACAACAAAAAGGATAAAAAAAAGCAACAACCGTAACCTCATTATTAAGAGCGACAATCACTTAGAACAAATAAAGGCCCTGTTCCGACAATAAATCATAAAAAATAATCACACACACAACACCTCGTGCCCACTTTATCAATCACCCTCAGCATGGTGAAGACCTCATGCCATAATATAGGTCACACTCGCACTGCAAAGACCTCATGCCACAATGTATATCATAATCGCACGACAAAGACCTCATGCCACTATATATACCGCAACTGCACGACAAAGACCTCATGTCACTATATATAACGCAACTGCACGACAAAGACCTCATGCCACAATGTCTATCACAACAGCACCGTAAAGACCTCAAGCTACAATGTATATCACAACCCGTGTCAATTATCAATAACATGTTCAAGAGAAATTTATCTAGAATAAAATAAAGTAATCCATGATAACAACTTCCTTTTTATTTCATTCCGTTATGTCACCAACAATTCAACAGAGTATGAGATAAAATCTCCACGTAGGTGAATTTACCTTGGCAACCAAATCATCAAGTAAATGACAGAGACACAACTTAGCATATTGGAAACAACACAACAAAATACATAGAAATGCATGGCATATACAAAAAGTCATACCACCACACAAACCTCATCAATCAAACACCCCCAGGCCATCACATGGTATCCCCACATAGCCCCCTTGTCTCGCCTCGTGCGCAATAATAACGTAAATGCAAGCCTTGTCTCACCGCACACACATCAATAATTATCCCACCTTGTCTCTCCACATGCGCAAACCCTATATATATATATATATATATATATATATATATATATATATATATATATATATATATATATATATATATATATATATATATATATATATATATATATATATATATATATATATATATATATATATACCGTGTTGTTTTGTCACATGTGCAATATCAACAATAACAATAACACGACCGAAACCTCGTGCAAACACCCCGACAATTCGTTCAACAAGTCCATATGTGCCAAAATCACAACAAAAAAACATACCTACAATTTTCATCAAGACATCAACTCACAAATCTGCCAACGTAGTGCACAAGGACAATCAATAAGGGAAAGTGGATGGGTGTTCAACATGTAACATGAATTTAGCTAACCCAAATTTTAATAATTTCACAAATGCCCAACTTGGCCGATTAAGTAAATAACATCCTAAAACATGATTTCAAACATGGAATATGAACTCAAGCAGTCATCCATAATAGGAAACATGTAGTGTAGAGATATCACAATCAAAACAAGGCAATAAGAGCAACCTCGGGTCATATCAGGTCAAAATCACACATACAACCGTGTACACACTCGTCACCTTGTGTACACGTCGTTTCACACATATCACAATTGAGCAAAATAAGCCAATCCTAAGGGGTAATTCTCGCACATAAGGTTAGGAAAAATACTTACCTCAAAACCCTCAATCAATACTCTAAAAATGTTTCCCCCCTAAAATTCACCTCTATTCGATTCAAATATAACCAAAAACGACATAATATTATCAAACAAAGCAAGAAAAACCAATTTCAATTAATAAAGTTAAGATCTTTACAAAGCTCCCCAAAAGTCAACAAAAGTCAACATCGGGCTTGTCCGATCAAAACCTGAGTCGAAGGGTAAATCTTGACTACCCATAGCTCAACAAGTCCAAATATGTGTTTGATTTTCAAATCCGAGTCCAATTCGATTCTCAAATCTCAAATTTTTATTTTTTAAAATATAGTAAAAAATCCCCAAAATTTCTCTTCAAATCTCATGATTTAGATGTTAAATCTCATAAATAATCATATTATATAATCTAAATTGAGTTAAAATCAGTTACCCAATGAGTTTGTTTGAAAATACCCTCCCAAAATCGCCTCCCGCCTTGTCTAGGGCTAAACAAAGTGATAAATGAAGCTAAGTCCCGAAATACCCAACTATAAACAAGCTGCAGATGTTGCATTTGTGACCAGGGGTTCGCAAATACGACCATCGCAAAAGCGACCCTTGACAGTCACTGCTAATATCACATTTGCAACAAAATACTTTGCAAATGTAAAGTTTCTTCCCCCCGGTTGCTCGTCACAAAAGCGAACACCCATCATTCGCAAATGCGATGCTATCCTCGCAAATGCGAGGTCCCTTGCCCAGTAGCCCTGAGTCGCAATTGCGGCTATACCTCCGCAAATGCGGTGGTCGCATTTGTGACATCCTCTTCGCAAATGCGATGGAACCAGAACTGGCTCACTTAATCTTAACAAAAACAATCCGAAACCAATTCGAAACTCACCCGTTCCCCCGGGGCTCCACACAAAATATCCACACAAGTCCAAACACATCATACGAAATTGCTTGTACGATCAAAACACCAAGATAACATCTGGAACCATAAATTGGATACCAAAATACATGAAAATTACAATGAAACTCAAAAATTGCTAGAAACACAACCATGCGTCCAATTCCTATCAAACCAACTCGGAATAATATCAAATTTTGCGGACAAGTTCCAAATGAAAAAACAAACTTATTCCAAGTTCTGAAACAAAAATCCGAACATGATAGCCATAATGTCAAACCTTAGTCAAACTTAGGAAAATTCTAAACCTTCAAATTGCCAACTCTCGCCACTTAGAGCCAAAATCTTCTAGAAACACCCAATTGCAATTCCGGGCATACACCCAAGTCAAAAATCATTATCTAGGCCTAATAGAACCATCAAAACTCCGATCCGAAGTCAAATACATAAAAGTCAAACTTGGTCAACCCTTTCAACTTAAGGCTTCTAAAATGAGAATCATTCTTCCAAATAAATCCCGAACCGCTCAAAAATCAAAACAAACCATATACACGGGTTATAATACATCATATGAAGTTACTCAAGAACCTATACCACCGAATGAAAAGCAAATACTCAAAACGACCGATCGGGTTATTACATTCTCCCCTACTTAACATACGTTAGTCCTCGAATGTGCCAAGAGTCATTTAAAAGCCATCAAATCACAGTATAAACTCACCATACACATACACACATGTGATCCCACGCCACCCAATCCATATAAGCCCGAAACCACCACCTAACTGAAGATCTTTACTTCACATTAGTCCTTAAACCTTAATACTCAATCTTTCACATCGGGAATTCATTATAAAACCCGATTATCTATACGATGTATAAGTCAAATCAAGTTGTATTAAGCCATAACCATAACCAAATATATAATCACATGATATACCACATAACTCAGATACTCATAGCAATAACTCCCAACCATAATAGCTGCTCATAAATAAATCTAGCACTGCTGACATAACTCATATCAACAAAAACCTTGTTTCAAACCTTCACAACACTCCAAATAAGGTAAGAAACACGTGGAAACTCATTCCACTCACCCATCCAACCAGTCACAGAGTTCTCTTGCCTGGCTAGCTCAACATATATCACCACCAAACGCAATGCCATGAATCCATTACACAAAGGAGAAACAAAACACATTAAATAAGCACGAGGATCATATCCCAACATCACTATGCTACGTCACATAGCTCAATCTAACATGTCGGTCCACATAGAATACTCATCAAGCCGTAATGCTCATAATCAACAAACTATGGTGTACCAACAACAAGCATGCCCAGAGTATAACCATAACCATGAAGAAACAGATAACACAATATACCCCAGATGGGAAGACCATAACCAAGGCACAAGAAACCATTCACACCGCAAGAGCCATCTCGCTTGAATTTGCCAAAAGACCCCAACAGAACCACATTATATGTAAATAGCCAACAATCTCCCAATCTATCATATCATAGAAGAGTAACACATGGAACATATAAAAACATGAATAAGATCAACTCTAATCGATGACACACCCCTCAACAATAGTTGTGTTAAGTAGTAAATTTGACCCGATATAGAACACACATCCTCATAGGGCCTACCTGTGGCCTCTAAATCAATTCCAATCATCCATAAATAGGCAAATAGCCTTCCAAACGTCCACAATAACATAACCATAATACATACCATCAGCCATCTAACTCTTGAAATACCCTCACCGTCCTCAACCAAGGAATAATCTGCCTCTAAGAACTCCTAGTCTCCAAATTCTAGGAACACAAAAATCTCCATATGTGATCCCAAGTTCACCACTCAAATAACTAACACATCTCTTGTACCTAATCATCTCACAAGAAACAATCCCATGAGCCTTCGGAGCCATACATCCAAAATCTGAACATCAACAGTCGACAACCCGGCGATTACTGTAGTAACAGTCAAGGATCCGCAAGTCAAAATACTGTGCGCCTTCTGAAATGCGCACCCTTCCTAGGTGATACCAGATGGTGCTAGCATCCTTCTAAATACCAGAAATCGTCCATGTTGTCTAGAACTCATTCAACCTCAATCCCACATGGCGTACCACCTTTATCATGCTATCATATGACAACATGGGGATCCCATTCTCAACTCTGAATCACAAGTAATATAAATATCCAGTTAACCCAAAACTTTCCACTAACTCAATCCCACAGAACGAAATCGCAACATGCGACGAACTCCCCATAACTGTAGAGTACATCAATCGCGAATCGTGACTAAACCATCGCAACACTTCAGAACCCATTGGAACCTCCTCGAAAGTCATTTATCTCACTCTAGATCACCCTCGATGAAATCTCTTCTAGCTCACGAGTTAACATAACACATGATCATGCAATCCGATTGTCAATGGTAGATTCCCCCACTTAGCTTGAAGCCCTAGAACACACCGTCTATAATCCATAGCACCCTTACTTTGTAGCTGCCCCAGTATCACACTGTTAACTAGCTAAATACTTTATAAACTCATGAGATTCTAGTCATAAAACACTCTGAAGACTCTGCCAAGCGCATCCTCACCCAATGATAGTCAAGCCAATTCCCTCAAGTGGCTTGAATGATAGTATATACCTTCCACTGAATATATGCCCCATACAAAACACATGACCTCAAATCCCCCATCTAGCCTCAAATCAACATCCTCCATGACCTTACCAAGATCACAACAACTAGGCAATCAATTAAAATCACTCGAGCCCATACTCAACAACCAGATACAAGAACCCGTTGTATCCCATATGTGAACAACTGAAAGGTCTACCAACATATTTGCGTCCTCAGTCTAGACAACACATTGAGACAATAATCAGGCATCCATAGCCCCTCGGAGCACCTCCGTAGCATCACAAGTCATTGGTGCATCACTGCTACCGAGTGCGCAACATCATATATGAGTAGATGTAAGGGAGTATAAGATATGCACTTCAAGCTGGATCAATGCTGCACGATATAAAATGAAAGAAATGGAATTTTCTAATAGTTCCATAGCCTATCGAAGATAAGTACAAATGTCTCCGTACCAATCCACAAGACTCTACTAAACTTGCTCGTGACTCATGAATCTATGAACCTAGAGCTCATATACCAACTTGTCACGACCCAAAATCCCATCTTAAGGATCGTGATGGCACCTAGTCTCTAAAACTAGGTTAGCCAATCACTTAAAATAGTTAAACCAATTAAACATGATATTATGAAGCATAGTTTAATATAAATGCGAAAATAAAGGTGATACAAGACTACATGGCGATAATCACCATAAATCTCCAAAACTAGGTAGTATAGAGTCACAAACTCTAGCTGAATACATACAAATAACTCAAAATACAATAATCTTCGGATAGAGAGTTGACAGTATAATGTAAGGAAAGGACTTCAAGGGACTGTGATGATCAAGCAGCTCTTTCTCGAATCCTCACGATCAAATAACTCTCATTGCCGGGATCTGCTATCTCCAACACCTTGATCTGCACACAAATATTCAGAAGTGTAGTATGAGTACACCACGGTCAGTACCCAGTAAGTATCAAGACTAATCTCGGTGGAGTAGTGACGAGGTACAAGTCAAGACACACACTAGTAAAATATAACCTGTACAAAATATCAAAGTGACAACAGAACGAATAACAAAAAGCAATAACTTTAATATCATCAGCAAGAGAGATAACCACTTAGAACAAATAAAGGGTCCCGTTTCGATAATAAATCATCAAATAGAATCATAGACTTGGCACCTCATGCCCACTTTATTAATCACCCTCGCACGGTAAAGACCTGATACAACAATATAGGTCACACTCGCATAATAAAGACATCGTGCCATAATGTATATCACAACCGCAATGCAAACACCTCGTGCCACAACATATACAACAACCACACACCAAATACCTCATGCCACAATATATATCACAACTGCACGACAAAGACCTCATGCCAAAACATATACTACAACCGCACAACAAAGATCTCGTGCTATAATGTATATCACAACCCGTGTCATTTATCAATAACACGTTCATGAGAAATTTATCTAGAATAAAATAAAATAATCCATGATAACAACTTCCTTTTTATTTCATTCCGTTATGTCATCAACAATTCAACAGAATATGAGATAAAATCTCCACGTAGGTGAATTTACCTTGGCAACCAAATCATCAAGTAAACGACAGAGGCACAACTTAGCACATTGCAAACAACAAAACAAAACACGTTGAAATGCATGACATACACAAGAAGTCATACCACCAAACAAACCTCATCAATAAAACAACCCCAGGCCATCGCATGTTATCCCCACATAGCCCCCTTGTCTCACCGTGTGCGTAACAATAAAGTAAATGTTCGCCTTGTCTCACCGCACGCGTAACAACAATTATCCCACATTATCTCACTACATGCGCAAACCCTATATATATATATATATATATATATATATATATATATATATATATATAACCCGGCTAGTCTCACCGCATATGCAATATCAACAATAAAAATAGCATGTCAAAAACCTCGTGCAAACACCCCGACAATCCGCTCAACAAGTCCATATGTGCCAATGCAGTGCACAAGGACTGCTTAGACATCAACTCACAAATCTGCCAATGCAGTGCACAAGGACAATCTAGAAGTGAAAATGGATGGGTGTTCAACATATAACATGAATTTAGCTAAGCCAAATAGCAATAATTTCACAAACTCCCAACTTGGCCAATTAAGGAAATAAAATCTCTCTAACATGGAATATGAAATCAAGTAATCATCCACAATAGAAAACATGTAGTGTAGAGATCTCACAATCAAAACAAGGCAATAAGAGCAACCTCGGGTCATATCTGATTAAAATCACACATACGACCATGTACATACTCGTCACCTTGTGTACACGGTGTTTCATACATATCACAATTGAGCAAAATAAGCCAATCCTAAGGGATAATTCCTCCACACAAGGTTAGGTAAGATACTTACCTTAAAAGTCCTCAATAAATAATCTAAAAATGCTTTTCCTCTAATATTCACCTCTGCTCAACTCAAATATAACCAAAAATGACTTAATATCATCTAAGAACACAAGAGAAACCAATTTTGATCAATAAAGTGAAGAGCTTTATAAAGTTTTTCAAAAGTCAATAAAAGTTAACCCCGGGCTCGGCTGGTCAAAACCCGAATCGAAGGAAAGATCTTGACTACCCATAGTCCAATGAATCCACACATGTGTTTGATTTTAAAATCTTAGTCCAATTCGACTCTCAATTCTCAAATTTTTATTTTTCAAAAAAATCCTCACAATTGTTCTTCAAATCTCATGATTTAGATGTTAAATCACTTAAATGATCATGTTATATAATTAAAATTGAGTTAAAATCACTTACCCAATGACTTTGTATGAAAATTCTCTCCTAAAATCGCTTCCCATCGAGTGTAGGGCTAAAACAATGTGATAAATAAAGCTATGTCCCAAAATACCCAACTATAAACAAGCTGCAGATGTCACATTTACGGCTAGGGTTTCACAAATGCGACCATCGTAAAAGCAAACACTGGTTCACAAAAGTGACCCTTGACAGTCACTGCTAATGTCGCATTTGCAACAAAATCTTTGCAAATGCGAAGTTGCTTCCCCGCAGCTGCCCGTTACAAAATTGATACTCTACCCGCAAAAGCGAACCCCCAACATTCGCAAATGTGATGCTATCCTCGCAAATGCGAAGTCCTAAGTTGCAATTGCAACTATACCTCCGCAAATGCAATGGTCGCATCTGCGACCTCCTCATCGCAAATGCGATGGAACCAGAACCACCATACTCAATCTTAATAAAAATTATCTGAAACCATACCGAAACGCGCCCGAACTCCCAGGGCTCCACACAAACATCTACACAAGTCCAAAAATATCATACAAATTCTTTCGTGCGATCAATACACCATGATAACATCCGGAACCACGAACCAGACACCAAAATATATGAAAATTACAATGAACTCAAGAATTGCTGGAAACGCAATCATGCATCCGATTCCTTTCAAATCAACTCGAAATAATATCAAATTTTGCAAAAATGTTTCAAATGACAAAACGTACCTATTCCAAGTCCCGAAACCAAAATCGAACCTGATAGCCACAAAGTCAAACTACGGCCAAACTTAGAAAAATTCTAAACCTTCAAATTGCCAACTCTCGCCAATTAGAGCCAAAATCTTCTAGAAATACCCAATTGCATTTTCAAGTATATGCCCAAGTCTAAAATCACCATCCATACCTATCAGAACCATCATTCCGATTCGAGGTCAAATACATAAATATAACGACCCGCCCGGTTGTTTTGAGTATTGTAGCCTCATTCCACCATTTATTGCTTCTTCTATGTTTAATTATAGTTATGTGACTTGACGGTGTGGTGGATTTGATTTTGGGGATGTTTAAGAGTAAAGTGGGACACTTAGTCCCTAGGTTGAAGGCTTAAGTTCAAAGAGTTGACTGGAGTTTGACTTTTTTATAGACGGCTCCAAAATGGAGTTTTGATGGTTTTGATAGTTTCATGTGGTTATTTTGGAATAAGGCTTATGTCCTAATGTTGATTTGGAGGTCTGTAGGTTGTTTCAACTTGAATTGGCGAAAGTTGGAAAGTTGAAGGTTTGGAAGGTTGAGAAGTTTGACCGAGAGCTGACTTTGTTGATATCGTGTTCAAATTTTGGTTATGGGAGTTGGAATAGGCCCGTTGTATCATTTATGACTTGTGTGCAAAATTTATGGTGAATCAGAGTTGGTTTAGTATGATTCGGAATTAGTGTTTGAAGCTAGAAGTTCATAAGTTTATTAGGTTTGAATGGGGCACGATTCGTGATTTAGGTGTTGTTTGATCTGATTTGAGGCTTCGACTAAGTTCATATCGTGTTTTAGGAACTGTTGGTATGTTTAGATGGGGTCCTGGGGGGCTCGTGTCTATTTTGGATCAAGTTCGGACTCACTTTGGACTTTGTTGGATTGCTGATGTCTGAGCTTCTGGTTTCCTCTTTCGCGATCGTGAGGTGAGGGACGCGATCACGAAGGTTAAGGTCTGGAAGGTGAGAATTTTTTCTATGCGATCGCGTGGATAAGGCTGTGATCATGAAGCCTTGAGGGACTTGTGTTACGTGATCGCATGGGAGGAGACGCGTTCGCGAAGAAGGAAGAGGAGGCTTGGGATTTTCACGCGTTGTTCGCGATCATGAGAGGCTGTCCGTGATCGCGTAGGTCAGGGAAATTAGTCACCCCGTTCGCAACCTCGAGTGTGCGTTCGCGTAGAAGGTTTTATTCTTCACGATTGCGTGGGAAATTTTGCGATCGCGGTGTAATCACTAGGCAGCAGGCTTAAAATTCCAAATCGAGTGTTAGAGTACCATTTTCATATTTTGAGTTATAGAGCTTGGTTTTGGGCATTTTTTGAGGGTATTTTCACGTCTTGGATCGGGGTAATTATTTTTGAATGATTTGGAGGTGACGCATATGCCAGACCCATATCGGTCTGAGCGTTATTATTTTGAGGCGGCGCTTGCACCAAGCCTCATTATTGGGATAAGTGATTATAATTAGCTCTTGGGCAGGATCCCCTCCCTTCAGATCTGCCCCTCCGGAGTCTGACATGCCAGCAGTGGGCACAGGCACAGTGTTTCATATATGTGCTTGATGATGGGCAATTATGCCAAGAACCCGTAAAGTGCTAAGTGTAAATACTGTTGATGGATCTACTGTGATACTGTTGATTTGCGTGTATACTTGACATATAGGCATAGAGATTTACTTTTCTCATGCTAACCAATAATTGACCTGCTTTATCCGTGTTGGGTTTTAAACTTTTATACTTGAAAGTTGGCCTAAATTTCTGAAATAAGAACGAGTTGTACTTGATATCATTGATCTACTATTTCTACGATTTATCTTGTATTTTCTAAACTGTTATCGATTATTGGTACTGGTATTTGATAGTTGTTCTGAGATCGTCACTACTTTCAACCCAAGGTTAGTGTTATTACTTATTGCGTATATTGGGTCTGTTGTACTCATACTACACTCTGCACTTCCTGTGTAGATTCAGGTGCATCTAGCCGAGGTGATTTTCAGGCTTGAGTTGTGCCAGCTATTTTGGAGACTACGAGGTAGCTGCCATACCGTCTGCAGTCCTTGAAGTTCTCATCTTGTTATCTTTATCTTTAATGTTTTCTTATGTTCGGACAGTTGTACTAGAGGATTTATTTCGTACCTTGTTATTCAGTAGTGCTCGTGTACTTGTTGACACCAGATTTTGGGGTTGGCTATAGTAGCATTTTGACTTTATTCTAAGATATTCTATGGTATTCTTTCACTGTTGAGTTATTAGACCATGTTATTTCATTTTCATTGGTAATCATGTGACTGTTGGCTTACCTAGCGGGTTGAGTTAGGTGCTATCACGACTTGTGGATTTTGGGTCGTGACAATAAAAGTCAAACATGATCAACCCTTTCAACTTAAGCCTTCTAAAATGAGAATCATTCTTCCAAATAAATCTCGTACCGCTGAAAAACCAAAACCGACTATACACACAAGAATTTCTAGAAACACAATCATGCGTCCTATCCCTTTCAAATCAATTCGAAATAACACCAAATTTTGCAGAAGAGTTTCAAATGACAAAACAGACCTATTCGAAGTCCCAAAACAAAAATCCGAATCTGATTGCCACAAAGTCAAACCATGGTCAAACTTAGAAAAATTCTTAACCTTCAAATTACCAACTCTCGCCAATTAGAGCCAAAATCTTCTAGAAACACCCAATTGCATTTCCGAGCATACGCCCACGTCTAAAATCATCAGAACCATCATTCCGATCCGAGGTCAAATACATAAAAGTCAAACTTGGTCAACCCTTTCAACTTAAGGCTTCTAAATTGAGAATCATTCTTCTAAATAAATATTGAACCTCTCGAAAACCAAAACCGTCCATACACGTAAGTCATAATATATCATATGAAGCTATTCAAGACCCTAAATCACCGAACAAAAAGAAAATGCTTAAAATGACCGGTCGGGTCATTACACCTTACGTAAGGCATCAAGCTACAAATGGCCAGAGAGACCGAGGATGATATTTATTTTACTTGGGTTATGTAAATAGCTAGGCGGATCGAGATGATTCGTGGTCAGGGTAGAGAGGGAGCATCTAAGAAGAGGCCTCGTCATTTCGGTAGTTTTAGTGGCGCCTCATCTGGAGGCAGTGGTTCATTTAGTAGAGGACATCCTATCAGGCCTATCCAGTTAGCGCTTCATGTATTACATGAGACTTCGGGCATTCGTGGTTCTTATTGGCCCTGTCCTAAGCAACTAGCCTACAGGCCACCTTCAGCTCCTATCAGGGCACCACCGATTCAGAGCTATCATAGATATTATCTAGACCGTCAAGGTAAGTCCTAGATTCAACAACCACGTCAGCAGAGAGAGTGTTTTGAGTGTGGAGGTATGGGTCATATCAGGAGGTATTGTCCTAGACTTCAGAGCAGTATGCCACAACATGGTACTCGTTCTATAGTTCCGGCACATGTTTCTCCATTGCCCGCTTAGCCAGCTAGAAGTGGGGGTCAAGCAGCTTGAGGAGGTGGTCAAGCCATTATAGGTGAAGGCCAGGCAGTGAGAGGCCATCCGAGAGGTGGAGGTCAGGTTGGTGGGGCTCAGCCCCTTTATTATGCATTCCCAGCTAGACCTGAGACATAGTCATATGATGTAGTTATTACAGGTACTATCTCAGTTTGTCATAGAGATGCTTCCGTGTTATTTGACATGGGTTCTACATATTCTTATGTGTCCTTATATTTTGCTCCGCATTTGAGTATGCCTCGTGATTCTCTTGATGTTCCTATTTCTGTGTCTATACCGATTTGGAGATTCTATAGTAGTTGATTGGGTGTATAGGTCTTGTGTTGTTACATTTCATGGTTATGATACCATATTTGATCTTCTGTTGTTGGATATGGCAAATTTTGAGTTTATTCTTCATATGGACTGGTTGTCCCCGCATTATGCTATCTTGGATTATCATGCCAAGATTGTGACTTTAGCTATGTCGGGGTTGCCTAGATTGGAGTGGAGAGGGACCCTTGGACATTCTACTAGTAGGGTAGTTTCATATATGAAGGCTCGACATATAGTCGAGAGGGGGTGCTTGACATATTTGGCTTATATTCGTGATTCTAATGTAGGGGTTCCTTCTATGGATTTGGTTACGGTAGTGCGTGAGTTACCAAAGGTATTCCTTACAGACTTGTCAGGCATGCACCCGACAGAGATATCAACTTTTGCATTGACTTGGTTTCGGGCACTCAGTTTTTTTCTATTCCACCATACTGTATTGCCCCAGTTAAGTTGAAGGAATTGAAGGAACAATTGCAAGATTTACTTTATAAGGGATTCATTAGACCTAGTGTCTCACATTGGGGTACAACAGTGTTGTTTATGAAGAAGAAGAATGGATCGGTGCAGATGTGCATAGATTATTGGCAGTTAAACAAGATAACCATAAAAAACAAGTATCCGTCGCCGAGGATTGACGACTTATTTTACCAGCTTCAAGGTGCCAAAGTATTTTCCAAGATTGTTTTGAGGCTTGGCTACCATCAGGTGAATATTAGTGCATTGGATATCCCTAAGACAACTTTTCAGACTCGGTATGGTCGTTACGAGTTCTTAGTGATGTCATTTAGCTCGACTAATGCCCCAACAACCTTTATGGATTTGATGAACCGGGTGTTAAAGCCCTACTGGATTCATTTGTGATATCTTCATTAATGATATTTTGATTTACTCCCGCAGTCAAGAAGAGCATGAGCAGCACCTACGGATTGTAATTCAAACTTTGGAGAATCGTTAGTTATATGCCAAGTTTTGAAGTGTGAGTTCTGGTTGGACTCGCTTGCCTTTTTGGGCCATGTTGCATCATTCAAGGGAATTAAGGTGGACCCTAAGAAGATTGAGGTAGTTCAGAATTGGCCTACTTCAGCTATAGATATTCGGAACTTCTTGGGTTTGGCGGGTTATAATCGCCAGTTTGTAAAAGGGGTTTTCATCTATCTCAGCCACATTGACCAGGTTGTCCCAGAAGGGTGCTCTTATCAGATTGACCGACGAGTGGGAGGTGATATTTTAGAAGCTCAACATTTCTTTGATTACTGCCCCAATATTAGTGTTGCCTACAAGTTTGAGAACTTACACTATGTATTATGATGCATCGCATATTGGGCTTGGCACGGTATTGATGTAGGGCAGTAGGGTAATTGTCTACGTGTCTCGGCAATTGAAGGTAAATGATAAGAATTACCCTGTGCATGATTTAGATTTGGCAGTCGTTGTTGACGCACTGAAGATTTGGAGGCACTATTCGTACGGAGTTCATATGAGGTCTATACCGACCATCAGAGTCTCCAACACCTGTTCAAGCAGAAGGACCTTAATTTGCGGCAACGGAGATGGTTAGAGTTATTGAAAGACTATGATATCACCATATTAAATCATCCGGGGAATGATGCATTGAGTAGGAAGGCAAAGAGCTTGGGCAGTTTGGCATATTTACTGGTAGTGGAGAGACCACTAGCCATGGATATTCAGGCTTTGGCCAATCAGTTCGTGAGGTTAGATGTTTCGGAGCCTAGCCAGATTCATGCTTGTGTTGTTGCACAGTCATCATTGTTGGAGCGTATCAAGGCTCGCTAGTTTGATTATCCTCACTTGTTGGTGTTGAAAGACATGGTGCAGCGGGGTGGTGCTAAGGAGGTTGTGATTGGAGATGATGGTGTTATGTGGCTTCAAGGCTAGATTTGTGTTCTAAATGTTGATGGGTGGTGAGAGCTGATCCTTAAGGAAGCTCATAGTTTACGCTATTCCATTCACCCAGGTGTCACAAAGATGAACCTTGAATAGAAACAACACTATTTGTGGTGGATAATGAAGAAAGATATTATCAATCATGTCTCTCAGTGTTTGAATTATCAACAGGTAATGTATGAGCATCAGAAATCTGGTGGGTTGATTCAGAGATTGGAGATACCGGAGTGGAAGTGGGAGTGCATTACTATGGATTTTGTGATAGGCTTACCATGAACCTTGAGGAAATATGATGCAGTCTGGGTTATTATGGACCGGTTGACTAAGTACGCACACTTCATTCCGATGATAACTTCCTATTCTTCAGAGCGGTTGGCTCAGATTTACATCCGAGAGATTATTTGCCTGCACGACGTGCCCATTTCCATCATTTTTGAACGAGGCACACAGTTCAAATCGCATTTTTAAAGAGCTGTGCAGTGTGAGTTGGGCACGGGGTCGAGTTGTGTACCATATTTCATCCTCAGATGGACGGACAGTCCGAGAGCACTATTAAGATATTGGAGGACATGTTGTAGGCATGCTCTATGGATTTCGGGGGCTAGTGGGATCCGTTTTACCTCTAGCAGAGTTCGCCTACAACAACAGCTATTAGTTAAGCGTCCCAATGGCTTCGTACGAGGCCTTATATAGGAGGCGATGTCGTTCGCCGATCGTTTGGTTTGAACCCGGTGAAGCTAGATTGTCTGACACTGATTTGGTTCGTGATGATTTGGAAAAGGTTAAGGTGATTAAGGATTGACTTCGTACAACTCAGTCCAAGCATAAAAGTTATGCAGACCGAAAGGTTCTAGAAGTGGCCTACATGGTGGGTGAGAAGGTTCTTCTCCGAGTGTCACCTATGAAGGGCGTGATGAGGTTTGGGAAGAAGGGCAAGTTGATCCCTAGGTTTATTGTCCTATTTGAGATCTTGGAGAGGGTTGGAAAGGTTGCTTATAGGCTTGCATTGCCTTCTCTTCTAGCAGGAGTACATCCGGTGTTTCATGTTTCCATGCTTCAGAAGTACTATGAGGAGAGATCACATGTTTTGGACTTCACCACGGTGTAGCATGATGAAAACTTGACCTATGAGAAAGAGCCGGTAGCTCTTCTAGACCGGCAAGTTCGTAAGTTGAGATCTAAGAGTTTTCCTTATGTGAAAGTGCATTGGAGAGGTCACCCGATTTATGAGGCTACGTGGGAGTCTGAGTCCGATATGTGGAGTAGATACCCCCACTTTTTACAAGTCTAGGTACACTTTTATGTCCATTCGAAAACGAACGTTTTTTTTAGAGGTGGAGAATGTGATGACCCGATAGGTCACTTTGAGTACTAGCCTTTTTTTCTTGTTCAAATACCTCTCATGTCTTCATTTGATATTTATTGGTTTGCGTGCATGGTCCATTTTATTTTTCGGAAAGATTTTTGTAAAACTATGAAGAAAAAGTAATTTTTGACTTAAAATGAGGTTTGAGTTGACCATGATCAATATTTTTGTTAAATTATGTCAGATCAGTATTTTGACGATTCTGGTAGGTTTGTATAATATATTTGCACTTATACGCACTTTTGGTTGGGTCACGGGTGACCCGAGCGTATTTCGGCGCATTATGTGAAAGATTGTGAAAAATAAGATTTTAAGTCAAAATCTTGAGTTTTGATGATCGATTCTTGTTATTTGATGTTATTTTGATGATTTGACGTAGCGAGCAAGTTTATAAGATATTATTACACTTGTGTGCATGCTCAGTTTGGAGCCCGAGGGGCTCCGGTGGATTTCGGGTGCATTGCGAAATGATTTGGAACAGCTGATGCATAGTTGTTGCTGGTGTACAGTTGCAGGTCTTGATTTGCGAGAACCTAATCGCAATTGCAATGTTAGGCTCGCAAATGCAAAATAGGAACTGAGGGCTGGGGTTCGAATTTGTGAACAATTGTTCACTTTTGCGACCTGGTCCGGGATCACTTTTGCGGTCCTGGTGTCGCATTTACGATACTATTCTAGGCAGGGCAACTTCGCATTTGAGAAGTTTTGCTCGCATTTGCGTGGGGGGGAGGGGGGTGCCTTTCGTAAATGCAAAGCTTTGGTCGCATTTGCGACTTCTGTGTATTTGATGCATTGATTGTATTTGCGATCAGTATTTCACATTTGTGGACATCGAAATTGCAAACAAGAGTTCCCAATTGCGACGTCTAGAACTAGGTAAAAAATGGAAAAGTGGGGACTTAGCTTATATTACACCATTTTCAATCCTAAACACCCTAGAGGCGATTTGTAAAGAGGATTTTCTTCCCAAATTCATTGGTAAGCAACTTAAACTAGTTTTCAATCAATTTCAATTATTTTTCATGAACTTTTAACATCAAATCTATGAATTTCATGGTAGAAATTATGAATTTTGGGTAGAATTTAGGGATTTTGTAAAATTGAGATTTAGACCTCTAATTGAGGTCAGATTTTGAAATAAATCACATATCCGGGCTCGGAAATGAATGGGTAATCAGAATTTAGTCCGAATCTCGGATTTTGACCAAGCGGGCCTAGGGTTTACTTTTGTTTATTATTTTAAAAATAATTAAAATTGAACCCTTTTCATTCGTGGGTAGTTTCTAAAGCTTATTTTGGATTGTTTGATTGATAATTGGTTAGATTTTATTGGTTTGGATACTAGCTCCAAGGGAAAGGCCGTGGTTGATTGTTGAATTGATTCCGAAAAAGGTAAGTGTCGTGGTTAACCTTGAGTTGAGGGAATAAGAACTTGATTGGTCTATTTGCTACTTGATGTTATGTGTGGGGATGTCATATGTGCAATGTGACGAGTGTACATATATTGTCATGGGTTAAGCATGCAAGGTGGGCTTTTAACTTTGTATTTTAACTACATCATGACTTCTTTTCTTCTATGCTACTACTCATATCATGCCTTCATTGTTACTTGCCCTTATTTGTTAAATACATGTCTTCTTTGTTACATACCTTCTCTTGCTACTTGTTCCATGCACCCATGCTTTTACTTGTTGTCCCTTTTTATTTGTTCTATGCCTTTAATTGTCTATTTGCCTTTACTTGCTTCTATTTCGCTCCAGTTTGTTATATTGGTTTTTCTTAGAGTATTTACTTGCTTTGGTTCCTTTATCTTATGTTGAGAGCTACGCCGTAGTTATTTGCAGTATTAATATTATTGTTTGGGATCCGGTTGCTGCAACAAATATTGATATTGTTATTTGGGATCGGGTTATATGCCGCCACAGATATTAATATTATTGTTTAGGATTGGGTTACATGCCGCAATAGATATTGATATTGTTATTTGGGATCGAATTGCGCACCGCAACGGATATTGATATATTATTTTGGATCGGGTTGCACGCCACAACAGGATTGATATTGATATGATATGTGTAGATCGGGTTGTGCGCCGCAACGAAAAAGATATATTATGATTATTCTTGACTGTGTATTCCGTATCTGTGTTGTACTATAAATATGAGCATAGATGATATTCTTGGGTCCTCCATTATGTAATTTATATTCCGGTTTTCATGTTAATTCTAGCCTCTCCATTCTGTTAGTGTTGTCACTTATATTCGTTCAGGTTTTTAGTGAGTGCCTTATTATAGCCTCGTCACTACTTCGTAGAGGTTTGGCTCGACATTTACGAAGTACATGGAGTTAGTTGTACTCATACTAAACTTCTTCACTTCTTGTGCAGATTCTGGTATTGGGTCCAGTGGCGTTTAGTGGAGACTTGCTCAGACTATTCTTACTCGAAGACTTGAGGTAGAGATGTACGATGTTCACAGATCCTGAAGTCCCCTTCTTATTTTTTGTGCTGTTTATTTTATTCAAACAATTGTATTTTCATTTCAGACCTTGGTTGTAGTATTTTAGTAGCTCGTGTACTTATGACACCTGATTCCGGGAGTAAACTAGACAACATGTGTGGAGTTTATCATATATTTTGACGTTTTACAGCTTTACCTTTTTATTAATATGCTTTTAAATTGTTAAAAATAAATATTATTTAGCTAATGTTGGCTTGCCTAGCAAGTAAACGTTAAGTGCCATTATGGCCTCAAGGTTGGGATTTTGAGTCGTGATATTGGTTCAGCTAAATAAATTCTCATGCATGATAGAGCTTGATTTAAGCACATACAAAAATAAATGTAAAAATACTAGAATATGAATCTCTAACAGTGTAAAAAGTCCTAGTAAACATAGGACTTAAAGTAAACGTACTTACATAATGTTCATATATATTTCTAATTATATGGTATCACCTATAATCTTTTTCTTCCACTGTGGCATATTGTGTGCTAAATCTGCACGGATTCTACGAGAAATCAAGTCTCTTGAGATAACTTCATTTCATGTGATTTAGGTGTACCATGTTCCCTTTTAACACTTCACTCATATGATTTCACCTACAGATCGGTAACATATGAAGGTTGATGTAAAATATGACTAAATAATCTCAGAAGAATATCTCTCATTTTATACTTGATGTGTGCTACTTGCACTTTCTGTCAAGTGTGATAATTTTTAATTTGATCTAATCTCCTGTAACTGAATATCCATGATAGCATCCACATCTTATGATACTCATCTTGTTCATGTGTAGACCTTTAGTAGCCTAACATTCATTCTCATATAACATCATTTGTCTTACAGTTATTTTATAGAACTTATCTTTCATTTTGGTAAGCATTCTTTTATCACATAAAATCCCAATATTACTTTTTTATTTTAACCATCCTATTTTATTTTTTGTGTAACATCTTTATCTATAAGACAAAGGCACTAATTATTTTAAGAAACTGAGGGCAAGTTCAACCAATATACATGCAATAGGCGAACTTCAATTGTTGATATGGTGTTCACATAATGTGCCATTTGCAACAAGTTCTTGTGTATCATAACATCTTGTGCCTTCTCAGTGTTTGCATCCAATCACTACTAGAAAATAGCTATTTTCTGACTGCGAATACGGTCAGAATGCGGTCAGAAAATGTAAATTTTCGACTACATTCAGATCGAAATAACGCGATCGCAAAATAGCTGGTCTGAAATAGTTTGCGACCGAATCTGTCCGTAATTTGTACATCGGTCAGAAAGAGAAAATAGAAAACGACTAACAAATATTGTCAACTGTCCGACTGATGCGGTCACAAAGTATTTAAATTAAAGTTTAATTTTATATTACATTTTCCACTACTTTGGTCGCAAAACTTAAAAATAATTATAATTTTATATAATCTTTTCCACCATATTGGTCGCAAATATCAAAAAATATTTTAATTTTATTTAAGCTTTCCCACTGATACAGTCGCAATTCTAATTTAATATTATTTATTTATTTATATTTCCCACTACTGCGGTCGTAAAACTATTTAAATATTATTTATTTATTTAGTTTTCCTACTGCTGCGGTCGCAGAATGTTATAATTCTGGAAAAGTTTTAAGCATTTTACGATGACTTTAGTCAGAATTCAGTTGGAAAATTATAAATATTTTGATAAATTTCGACTCTTTTAAAACAATACCACCTGTCAATTCAAAATTACAGCAACTAAAGAATCAGTCCATCATTCCTACCAATTAAGCCACCATTTCAACTAATCAAACACATAAAATATAAATAATTAAAGAAAACATAAACATTTGTAACTAAAACATCCTAACACAAGTTAAACATCCAAGCACTATTCAATCAAATCTTAACATTACAATCATAGTCAAGTCTAAATATTTGTCAAGTCTAAACATCCAACCATAAAAAATAATAATGTCTCAAACATCACAACCAGGATAAACTAAAACTCATTATTCCCTCCACATTCGTCATTTAAAGGATCAACTTGATGCATGCTCATAGGTTTCTCAACTAGACTCTGCAATTTATTAAAATTTGCATGATCTTCTTTCCGTTCCTCCTTCAACTCTTCAACTTCTTTTCGTAATGCTTCCACCTCTTCATGATCCTGCGAATAACTCGTATCACCAGACAACAATGTCGTAGGACGACCTATGGAATATTATGATTCAAGACTGTAGGTTCTACCTTTCTTTGCACCACCAATCACCAGCATCCATATTGAAGCTACATCATTGAGTGACACTTGGGTTGAGCTACCATCCTCGGAATCGGGTTGACTTTGACGCCATTCCTCCAAACATTTTTGATAGGCTTCCTGAAATTAAAATGTTAATCATTAAGAAATGAGGACCTAATTGTTTCCACCAGGGAAAATACAATACCACTGATAAAAGAAATTCTAATTTCTCTGCTATGCCTAAAGCCATACCTGAACCAGAAAGCATAAATAATACAATACATTGAAGTTTTTGAAATAGTTTGCATATCTTCCCTTTTCTACCAATACACGGTGTGTCATAGTATGGAATCCTTGTCACAAAAGTTGTACAACTAAGACTAGCTAGACAACACATCTGTGCTCAATTATTTATTAATGTAATCATTTAAAGCTTCTTCTATGTGTATCATTACTCTATTGTTGGATTCTTGAAATTATTTCATTATACCAGACCATGTAAGGGCTCATTATCATTTCACATCGTACCCAATTGATCAGTGGTTGCACAATAGGTGTCGTACACGACTATCTGTAGTGCAACTCACTAAAAATAGATACATGTTCATATGTGGTTATTTGCATAATCAACTCCAAGAGATATTAAGTTTAACCTCAAAATGAACCATGCTTCCAGATCACAGGATACCAACTTGGAACAATTTAAGCATTAATAGGAATGCTACAGGCAAGAATGTATAAGGATGGAACAACATTATTTAGAGGGGCATAGAACCACCAAATCATACAGTGCAGGAGTTATTTAGAAGGAAGGAGAAACTTACGCTAACTCATGCCAAGAAAGAAAGTCGCCCTACATACCTTGTTGAAGCACCAGCTATGCTTCTAGGATGATCAACCCTGCCTTAAATAAATCCCCAAAATTGATACAACTAGATAATAACTATTTCAACGATGATTCTAGGCTCCTTCATGCAAAATTTTGCAAGATTTAAACTCATCTTCAACTTTTCCTTTACTCGTTTGGAAATCCGAAAGGGGAATTAAGAGTATTTTTGGAGAACAAGTGTTGGTGATACTTCTAGAAGATGAGGGGATAAGCCTTACTGGCATTTTATACCAACATAGAAATGTATGTCGGGTCCTCATGCAAAATGGGCCACCCCGCGCTGGTTACAACAATAGGTGGGACACCTGGCGCAAGCTTGCATAATCGTGTAATCCCCCTTCCCTTCACATATGTCGCTGGTTTACTGGCCATGTTTAAGACCAAACTTACCAATATTTATTTAGGTGTTAGGTGTAACATCATCTCCCCCTTTGGAATAGTCGTCCTCGAATGTTGGATCACATCCCATCATGATTACCTCATTGTTGCCTCCCATAGCTTGGAAAAAATGTAGGTATGTAGATTTCATTTGTTCTTTCATTTCCCACGTCATTTCTTCCTTACTATTGTTCCTACAAAGCACTTTAATGGAAGCCACTTATTTAGTTTGTACCTTTCGGACTTGACGATCTAGAATGGCCACCAGAACTTCTTTGTAGGATAGATCTCATGTAACTTTAATAACTTCAAGAGGGGTGATATGTAATGGATCACTTAAACACATGCAAATCATAGATAAATGAAATACTGGATGCGCTACCTCCAATTTTGGGGGAAACTCCAGCTTATAAGCCACTTGACCGACCTTCCTGTATGATTCGATATGGTCAGATATATTAGGGGATGAGTTTGCCTCTTTTACCAAACCTCATCATCTTTCATAGGTGACACATTCAAGAAAACCTAGTCTCCTACAACGAACTCCAAATCTCACCGCCGGCTATCTGAGTAAGATTTTTGCATGCTCTAAGCGGTCAATAATCAATTCCGAATTGCCTTCACCTTTTCCCCAGCATATTGCACCAACTCAGGGCCTGATAATATTGTTTCACCAACTTCTAGCCGTCCTATAAGAGATATGCACATTCGTTTGTGTAAGGCCTCATATGGTGCCACCTGAATGTTGGTATGATAGTTGTTGTTGTAAGAAAATTTGATGTGTGATATATGATCCTCCTAATCACTCTTGATGTCCAGAACATTGGCCCGTAACATGTCCTCGAGCGTGTCAATAGTGTGCTCGGGTTGGCCATGGGTTTTTGGATGGACTACCCTCACTACCAAAAAACTTTTTAAAATCGACATCACCAACACTATCAATATCCTCTCCATGAATAGTCCACATATAATAATTTTCCATAAATCCTTTTTTATAAAGATGAATTTTAACATCATCTGGCTGTAATAACTTTGCACCCTTGCATTTGACACAAGGGCACCTAATCATTCCTTCACTGAGAAATTCATGAAGTGTTTTCGCTTTAGCCATAAATTCAGCAACCCCTTCTATAAATTCCTACCTCAACCCACTACGATTAGGATAAGTCCTATTATACATCCATCTACGATATGCAAGCTCCATCTACACAAATAAATCCAAGATATTTAAAATAATATATTACTCAAAAAAGTCATTGTTACGAACAAATGTTGTTGTTGATGTTCCATCATAGCATCATCCTTTAAGAAGTCTAACTTTTGATAGTATTTGAAGTATTAGAACTATAACCTATATATGATAGTTAAAAACGTTTAAATTACATGCTACATTTACACCCATAATATTCAATTACTGCAAGTCACTAATCTTACATGATGGACTAACCATAATATTTGATAGATGACATAAATATTATTGTCAAGCCATGTTACACCTTCACACATAATCTACAATTATTTTAAGGCATCCGTCTTACATTAAATTTTATATTCAACTAATTACAATATTTGGTTCTATTAACATCTCCATAATAACAAAACATGGAATTTTAAATTTCTTCTGTAGAAGTAAATTACAAGAATCATCCTTTAACTAAGCAGAAATTTAAGAATATTCCCCCACTCATATAGTCATATACCTAGTTGCTTTCATGCTGATTTCTCAAAGACCCAGAAATCATATAAGAAAACCCAAAACAGAAACCAAGAATATAGCTACATGCATAGGGGTTTTCCCTAAAAAGTAGAAATGATAGTTCCAAATGATAATTTCAAAAATAAATTACCAAAAAAAAAAAAACAGAACAGCAAGAAAAGAACAAAAACATATCACTGTAATGAAGTTTGAAGTTAGAATTAACCCATATAAATAAAAAGAATTTTTTTTTATATAAACTCAGTATATTCATATGTTGAAATTGGAATATCATACTGAAACATATAATAACAACTCTTTTTGATGTATGTTTGCATTGTTCACTTCTAAAATTACATTTACTGTAAAAATTAAAGATTCATGAGCGCAAACTAGCATTTCACTTAGAAATACACAATTAAACCCACTGTTTTGATATTTCACTTGAAGTTCACTATTTGCAAATCTTTATGACCATACTAGTTTGCAAATAGTGAATTAGTTCAGTATTGAAATATTGAAAAACAAAAGTCGTGCCCAAAAATATCTTTGAAATGGATCCCAGTAAGGGCTCAAAATATACAGTGATGATATAACAAAAGTCGACTTTGTATTTCAATTGAGAATTTCTCGAGAGTCAACAAATAGGGACAAAGGGTTTAAGCCTATGAATTTTTATTGCAGCATTTTCCCTTGTTAGGGAAAATGGAAAACATATAAACATAGAGAAGAACATAGAGATCACACCTGTACGGTGGAAGCTTTGCTTTTACTGGGTTTGCCTCTGTCAGCCGCTGAGATAGAGTGGAAGATATCGAAAGGGAGAGAGAGGAGGGAAATTGGGAAAATAGGGCGCGCACAAATTGGGAAAATAGGGTTTTGACTTGAAATATTAAATTTAGATGTCTGACTACCGTGGTCGCAAACCCACTTAAATATTCTTTTACCATTTTAATTTTAACTTAGCGACCGACGCAGTCGCTTTGTTGGTCAACTAATATTTTTGACTTTTTATTGTCCGACCGAATCGGTCGCAAAAGTGAAGGCGAAAAATTGACGCACTATTTTCACACTGCTTTCGTCGGAATAATAATCTAATTTCTTTTTTAAAAAAATTTAATAAGAATTCAGATTTGTTTCCCACTACAACAGTTGTAAAAGTAGTCCCATTAACGATTACTTCATTTTCAGTCGGAAATTTCAGTCACAAATTAATATTTTTCTAGTAGTGAATGACATCCATATTGAAGAGAGTGATGTTCTTTTTTGGTGATTAAATTTTTTATTAATCACCAAGCGAGAACATTACAAATCAAGCTTAGTCATACTCGACTAGCTACTCCTAGTACAAAAGTATCTTTATGCCTTTTCTGCCTGCAGTCTATTGATATTAATTGAATACCAAGGTGGAATGCTAAATATCAAAGTTTAGAATTGCAACTGCTGCAGTCAACTTCTAAACACTCATGTCACTCTAATATTGCATGCACAAGCGAATTCTCTGGCCATATTCTCATAATTCCTTGCCACTCCTTCAAAAAGTCTAGCATTCATCTCCTTTCAGATTGCATGGACATACTCAGCGTAAGTCATTTTAAGTATCCTAGCCATGTGTTCTCCCTTTAGTGTGAGGTATCAACCAGTTACACATCTGTTGCCAGGTGCTGTTATGATCATGTCGAATCTGCAGCTATATTATTAGTCTGGTCCATAGATCTTTGGAAAAAGCACATTCTCCAAACAGGTGGTCTCGAGTGTCAATAGTTCCCTGACAAAGTACACATGTTGGATTCATCTGCAGCCCCCATTTAATCAATCTATCAACAGTTACAAGCCTCCCATGACACTAAAGCTACATCGTAAATAAAGCTTTGGGTCTTGCTATATTTTGGATCATTAAACATCTCCATTCTGTCTTCTTATAAGATCCCAACACCTGCAAATACATTTGCCTAATCAGACTTTTCTGTTGGTTGAAATTGTGCATTTGATTGACACTATCCCTTGCTCCTATAATCTTTCTCACCATCCAACTAGCTTACAGGTAATAGTCATATCATCTAACTTATTCCCTTTGGTGTAATAAACATGCATCTATTTATCCACATTATATTCTTTATGTGTGTTAAATCCCAGTATATCTTTGCAATGAGTGCTTTATTTCACAATTGTAAGTTAGTCAAGTTGTATGCTCCCACTGCTTTAGGAAGACATAGCTTGTCTCATGCTATCAAAACCCTCCTGGTAATCACATTACTTCCTGGCCATAAATAGCTTCAGCAGTAGGCTTCTATTATCTTCATAACCTTGATTGTCAGAATGAATAGTTGAGCCCAATAAGCCTGTATACCAAACAATACTATTTGCACCAGTTTCACTCTTCTTGCATAAGAAAGTTTCATGCAAATCCAGGAAGATATCTTTGTCTCGACTCAAGTCCCACCAACGATCGTGATGGCACCTAACTCCAATCCGCTAAGTAAGCCAACATCCAAAATTAACCAAAACAAGACAAATACAGGATAAACTACTGTCATGATGTAAATAAAATATAACAAGTTTCACAACATCAACCAAAATACTATAATAATCTCCCAAAATCCGGTAGTACAAAGTCATGAGCTACTAAGAGAAATATAATCGAGTCTCACAAAATACAAGAGTACTATCTAAAATAAAATAAACAGTATGATAATAATAAGAAGGTAACTTCAAGGGTCTGCGATCGATCAAGCAACACTATCTCGAGTCTCCTGAGTCAGCTACTGCGCATCTTTCTGAGACACATTATTGATAATGCCAGAATCTGCACAAAATGTACAAAAGTATAGTATGAGTATAACCGATCAAATGTACTCAGTAAGTATCAAGACTAACCTTGCCAAAGTAGTGGCGAGATTTAAGCCATAAGATACTCACTAACAAATAAACTTATTTAGTTTATGCATATCTATAGCAAAGCAATAGAGAGAAAGGTACAAAGCTGCAAGGGAGTGTAGCGACGAAATTTAGATGTAAGCATGACTCCTCCTATCTCTTCTATCAATTCAGTGCATGTAACATAGGCATCCAATAGCATCTATAGAAAATATGCACAAATAATATGTAGAATGCATGATATCATATAAAGGATTCACTTAGATAAATAAAGTTTTCACCTTACACCTAACTCATTATATGACATAAAGGATTCACTTAGATAAATAAAGCTTTAACCTTTACGCCCAACTCATCGATTGATATTATTATAGTCCGACACTCATCAATATCTCACAAACTCTATGTGTACTCTACCAAGAGAGAAACATGGAAGGGCGATCCTAAGGGGTTATTTGCATATCCTCACGAAATAACCAATAGGATGCACAAGAACATAGTAAATAAAGATGTGGATGTGTATTCATGATATAAAGTATGACTACGGCAAAATTAAGTATTTCAATAATCTTTGGAATAACCTATGTCTAAATAAGATGCCATAAGCCTAAACATGATTTCTAGCAAGAATAAATAGACTCACGTAGTTAAACAATCAATTAAAGCATAAGTCAAGAAGAACACACAACCAAACAAGGCATAAAGAAGCCTCAAGTTTACCCCCCAAGCATCAATTAACCATGACGCCCATATGTACGCTCGTCACCTTGCATTTACATTGCCCCCCTCCCCCCCCCCCCAATACATTACAATTACAAAACAAGGTCATTTCTTAAAGTAGTTTCCCCCAAACCAAGATTAGGCAAGATACTTACCTCTTCCAAAACACGCTTCAACCGTTAAATAAGCCATTCCCTCTATCTGTGACCTCCAAATGCTCCAAATCTATCCAAATAATACTTAACGACGTCAAATAAAGTCATAAAAATTAATTTCAAATAATAAAGCTTCAATCTTTAATTAAATCTCAAAAGTCAACAAAAAGTCAACCTGGGGCCACATGGTCGAAATTCGAGTCTAAGGTCAGATACTATTGACCTATAACCCCATGAGTCTAAATATATGATTAGTTTTCAAGAGTTCAAATCAGTGTTCAAAATCTCAAAATATACACTCTTAAGTTTTAAATAAAACCCCCCAATTTTCACTCTTTGATTATATGTTTTAGGCCTAGAGATCCATGGAAAATCAAGATATATGATTAAATTCAAGTAAGAATTACTTACCCTCTAGATTGGGGTAAAAATATCCTAAAACATTGTCTCCGCTCGAAGTCTAGGTCTCAAAATGGTAAAAATGAGCAAAATCCCAACTTGGGGAATTAATAAGTGAGTCATTCATGGCGACCACCCCAGGTGCGAACTATAGCATCGCAGGTGGGACCTTACAAATGCGATCCATGCACTGCAGGTGTGACCTCGCCAGCCATAGCCCTCTATCGCATATGCAAAGCCATGTCCACATGTGCGACTACACTAGACATCAAAGAATTCTAACTTAGCTCAAAATGATCCAAAATTACCCCGAAACTCACCCGAGCCCCGGTACCATATCCCATCATCCTAACAAGTCAATATACCCTATACAAACTTGTCTAAAGTCTTACAACACTAAAAATAACATAAAAATGAAGAGGTAAGTATCAAACTAAAATCGCAAACTTTTTTAAGTTCAAAATTCCAACTTTAGACTAAAAGTGTCGAATCAACCCGGTCACCCGAGATCAAAATCAAACATACTTACAATTTTAAAATCATCATACGAACCTATTGGATCCTTCAAAATACCAATACGAGATTGTTTACCAATGATTTTGAATTTTGGTCTACTCTTCTAGCATTAAGCCTCAACTTAGGAACTAAGTATTCCAAATCACTCTTGAACCTCTCAATACCCGAACCACCCAAAACCTCAAGCGTAAATTATCAAACCAATAAATGAGTAGTCTCAAATAGGGGAATGGGATTATATAACTCAAAAAAACAGGTTGAGTTGTTACATTCTTGATCTCTTAAACAAATGTTCATCCTCGAAGGGGCTTACTTGGACTACTTAAAAGATGTGAAAAGTTGCTCTGCATATCTAACTCGGTCTCCTAAGTATCTTCCTCGCTTGGTTGCTCTTTCCAAAGCACATTCAGCGAAACAATCTCCTTCGACCTCAACTTTTGAATCTACCTGTCCAAAATAGCTACCGACTCTTCCTCATAGACCAAATTCCCATCTAAATGCATTATGCTGAAGTGCAAAACATGCGACTTATCTTCATTATACCTCCGGAGTATAGAAATATAAAATACCGGAAGTACCCCACATAAGCTAGGAGGCACAATAATCCTATAAGAAAACCTTACCAACCCTCTCCAACACCTCAAATGGCCCTCTTCCCAAACCTCATCATGCCTTTCATGAGTGAAACATTCAAAAGTACCTACTTACCCTTCATAAATATCACATCACGAACCTTTTTGTCCACATAAATCTTATGTCTGATCTGTGCCGTCTAAAGTCGTTCCTAAATAAATTTCACCTTCTTCAAAGTATCACGTACCAAATTTGTACCCAACAACCTAGCTTCACCAGGATCAAACTAACCAATAAGAGAATGTCACCTTCTACTATGCAAAGCCTCATATGGAGCCATCTGAATGCTGGACCGATACCTTTTGTTGTACTCACACTCTGCCAAAGGCACGAATTGATCCCAATAAATTCCAAAGTAAATCACATAAGCTCTCAACATTTCCTCAAGAATCTAAATAGTCCATTGGGACTGACCATCTGTCTGTAGGTGAAAATCTATGCTAAGATTTACCTATTTACCCAAAATTCCGTTGTATTGCTCTCCAAAAGTGAGATGTGAACTAAGCACCAAAATCATAAATGATAGAAATAGGCACCCCATGATAACAAACTACCTTCCGGATGTAAATCTGAGCTAACTTCTCTGAAGTATAAGTAGTTAACACTTATATGAAGTGCACGAACTTGGTTAACCTATCCACAATGATCCAAATAGAATCAAACTTCCTCATGGTACGTGGCAAGCCTGCCACAAAGTTCATAGTGATATGCTCCCACTTCCCCTCTAGTATAACCATCTTTTCAGTCAAACCACTTTGATCCTAATGTTCATACTTAAATTTCTAGCAATTCAAACACCATAAAACATGACGAACGATGTCCTTATTCATCGTTCGCCACAAGTAGTATAAATTCAAATTATGATAAATCTTCGTAGTTGTAACGACCCAATCGGTCATTTTGGGCATTTGCTTTCTGTTTTGAAGTCTCGAGTAGCTTCAAATGATATATTATGACTTGTGTGCATCGTCGGTTTTGATTTTCAGGTGATTTAGGATCGATTTGGAAGAATGATTCTCAACATGAAGCTTTAAATTGGAAGAGTTGATCAAGTTTGACTTTTATGTATTGGGCCTTAAATTATAATTTTTATAGTTCCACTAGGTTTGGATAGTGATTTTGGACTTGGGCATATGTACGGATTTATATTTGGATATTTCTAGGAGGTTTCGACACTATTTGGCGAAAGTTGTATATTTGAAGGTTGGAATATTCATAAGTTTGATCAAGAGTTGAGTTTGATGATATCAGGTTCGAATTGTTGTTTCGGGAGTTGGAATAGGTTTGTTATGTCATTTGAAACTTGTGTGCAAAATTTGAGCTTATTCCGAGTTGATTTGATATGATTCGGCACGGGTTTTTGAAGTTGAAAGTTCAAAGTTCTTTAAGTTCGATTTGAGGTGCGATTCATGATTTTGATATTGTTATGTGTGATTTGAGGCCTTGCGTAGGTCCGTGTTATATTTTGGGACTTTTGGGTATGTTCGGACGGGGTCTCGAGAGGCTCGGGTGAGTTCCGGGGTGGTTCCAGATCATTTCGCATAGATTTGGTATTATTGATTGCCGGTGTCTCAGCAGAGAATTACTTCACGTAGAGGAAATTTAGACCGGGTTGTCTTATCTCTTCGTGTTCGCGAATAATAGGTCGCATTCGCGGAAGCTGTGGGACTGGAGCTTCGCGTTCACACTGGTGGATCGCGTTCACGCTGGGTTGTTGGGGAGCTGGGGGTCTCTTCTTTGCGTTCGCATGTCTTTTTTGTGTTCGCGTGCATTGTGTCTCGAACACGTAAGGCAGTTTTGTATCTAAGGCATTTGTAATCCCTCGATCGCGATGGGTATTGCTGGAGCTGTGATATAAAGTACTCTATTTCAGACCTTAAAGCTTATTTTATCATATTTTGAGTTGGGGAGCTTGGATTTGGGCGTTTTGGAGGCGATTCTTACCACATGGATTGGGGTAAGTATTTTTTACTCGGTTTTAATTATATTCCGTGATTTCATATGTGATTTTGGCATTTTATTGGTGATTTTGAAAGAGAAATTGGGGGGTTTTGCCTAAACTTTTCTAAAGTGGATTTTTGAGTTTTGAACATCGATTCGGAGTTGGATTTGAGTGAAATTAGTATGGTTGGACTCATAATTGAATGGGTTGTCGGAATTTATAAGTTTTGTGGGGTACTGAGGTGCGGTCATGGGTTTGCCTTTCTGGTTGACTTTGAGTTTTGATTAAAGATTCGACCTTTATCGACCGGGTTTGTCTCGTACGGCATTATTTGATGCTTTTGATTTTTTTAGGCTAGTTTCGAGCCGTTCGGAGGTTGATAAGTGCGAGATGGAATTTCTAGAGTGTCGTTTGGCTTGCTCGATATTTGTTTTGGCTTATTTGGGGTAAGTATCTTATCTAAACTTGGTTGAGGCTCTAGTTGCCTGAATTATTTGTAATAGCTACGTGTTGTGGGTGCGCATATGTGTAGGCTTTGAGCCCATGTGCGAGCACCAGGGTATTTATCCATGTTCGGGGTAGTGCTTAGGCTATGATATGCCTAGAATTGACTGTTAATCTTTAAGCTATAATGTTTCTCATATTTGTAATATTGTTGTGAACTATTTGAGCCATGTTTGAGGTTACGAAGAGGCTAATTCCCTGAATAAACTTGGTAATTGCTATTTCTATGATGAAATTACAGATTTCAACTATGATAGCACACTTTTCACATGCCTCTTTAGCATGTTATTATACCACTCCAAGAGCGTGAAATCTGATATTTATTCATCATATACATGTGTAAGTATACTTGCTTCTGTGTGATATGATTTTGGACTGGATAACTGTGATCACGCCGGGCATATTGTGTTGTTATGGTTGTGACCACACCGTGTTGATTGTGTTGATATGCATGTGACCACACCAGGCGGATTGTGTTGATATGCATGTGACCACACCAGACGAATTGTGATGATATGCATGTGACCACGCCAGACGGATTATGTTGTTATGCATGTCACCACGTCGGGTGGATTGTGATATAGCATGTGACCACGCTGGGCGGATCCATTATATTGAGTATATGGCCACGCCGGGCGGATTATGATATTGAGCCTGTGACCACACTGGGCTGGTAGCATGTTGAATTGATTGTGCTTGCGTGTGGATAAGGATCCACCCCCCTAGGGTCAGCCTCTCATGTTTCTTTCTTGATGGTGTACCCGCGGGTTGCAAGAAACCAACGGGTTTCTGGTTGATGTGAGCTCTGGGAGAGCTAGTTACTATTATTTGGATCGCGTTGCGCGCCGCAACGGGCTGATATTTGGTTATTGCATTTCATCTTTACTTGCAACTTCTTTAATTGTTTACCTTATTTACTTGCATATCTTCCTTATATGCTGGATTATTGACTAAGCAAAATAATTTAAAATAAAGAATTTTGATTATCAATGTTTTTTACCTCAGATATTTCCCCATTTTGATCATATATGTATTCTATATATGTTGAAATTATGAACTGAACAGGTGTTAGTGAGTATCATTTATAGTTCTTGCTTTTATTACCTCGCCGGGGTTAGTTAGGATATTTATTGAGTACATGGGGTTGGTTGTACTCATATTACACTTATGCATCTTGCATGTAGATCTTGGAGTTGATGCTATTGTGTGTGGCAGGAGCTAGCATTGAAGATGTACCCGCGTTTCAGTTATGGCTATCACTGTCTTTGGTAGCTTTAGATTCGAATTCTGTTCATGTACATTTCAAACATATGTTGTTATTTCATTTCACTTTGTAAATCTAAGTTTTAGTGGCTCATGAATTATACTATTAGTCCTTGGGTTGTTGTATAAAAGTTCGGTTATTTCATCAATTATTTCTCATTAATCTTATTTGGATTGTGTTATTGTTAATTGGCTTACCTAGCGGGTTGGGTAAGGTACCATCACAACTAGTTAGATTTTGGGTCGTGATATGTTGGTATCAGAGTTCTAGGTTCATAGGTTCTACGAGTCATGATCAAGTGTCTAATAGAGTCTTGCAGATCAGTATAATGATGTCCATACCTATCTTCTAGAGGCTACATGGCATTTAGGATAAATTTCCCATATTTCTTTCCTTATCGTGCGATATTGATTCAGCTTGAAGCGTATCTCTTTGAATTCCTTACACTTATTCGTATGTTATGTGAGCGCTCGATATTGGCTGTGCATCAACAACTTGTGGTTCCATGGGTGAGATGCGAGATGTGTTTGCCATGTTTTGGTGATGGGCCAGTCTGGAGGACTTGAGGCCGGATTTTGACCATAGCTTGGGCTCGATGGTTTTAGTTGTGTGAGTATGTGCTTTTGGACTTCTATGTTAGGTAGTGTCCCTAGGAGTGGGACTTATGACTTGGTGAGTGGTTGGATGGTTATATAATGAGTATGATGGGACTGCAGAATTTATTTAGATGGCTTGGATGTGATGAGAATAGTTTCCTTGGGATGTGAAGAGGACCATTGGGTGCTTGATTTAAATCTTGATATGTTGTACGGTTCTGAGTTGTGAGAATGTTGAGAGATCTTTCAGATATACATTTATGGAATAAAGTAGATTCTTATGTCTTATTGACGAGTTCAGACTTGGGAGGATTAAGTAATCGCAGAGTTGTGGTGACCATGGTAGAGCATAGTGAAATGCCAGTTTGAGGCTAAGAAGGTAGGTTATCTCCTGCGTGATGTTCTGAGGCTGTGTAATCCTTATGATGTTATGTGAAGAGGTTTCTTTCTATTAGTGGGTTATATGCATTGTAATTTGAGTTTAGATCGCTTCAGGAAGTAATTTTATCGGATGAGTTGAGGTATTATAGGATTAGTGATATATGAGTTCATGAAGGATTTAGCTGAATTTCTGTGCGAGATTGTGGTATTCGTGAAGTAAAGGTATCGCGAGTTGTCGGATATTTTGTTTTATGGCTTCGAGCCAAGTGGGGGAGCTTGCTACCGTCGATCAGATTGCATAGTTATGTGTTGTATTAATTTCCGTCTGAGGTATGTTTGTGAATCAGTTATGACTTGCAGAGGTTGAGATCGAGTATGACTCGAGTAAGGAGATTTCTGGATACACTATATATTACACTTTATGGGTATATAGAAACAATGGAATGATTTGAGTATGATATTTGTGACAGATGTAGTATGCATGGAGTAGGGATTTACTCGATTGCATTGAGATGGGGTTAATTTTTTGGGTGTTGGTATGATGATGGAGCATAGATCGTTCGGCTTGTTTGGGCGGTGCATTGAGATTAGAATAGGGTGGATGACTCTCGAGAAGGTTCTAATGGGTTCAAGATTCATATGTGGCATTTGAGGAATTTTGAAAATTTATAAAAAGGCTAAGATCTGAGATTTGCATTGGGTGGTGTTGGGACTGGAGGTACATCTATATCATTAGAGGTTCTACATTTCAGTATCAGGCAGGTAAATGAAACAGTTTTATATTCACATAAGGTCTTTTGATAGTGGGTATCTCAGATGCAATATTTTGAGTGTTTAAATAGGAATAAAGTGGCTTATGAGCTTTAAGATATCATGGTTCTATGCTAGGATCTCTTGTCGTGAGCTTTGGGTAAGGATCGTGATGTTCGGGCAAGGAGATGTGTCAACTTGAGGGTAATTTAGAAGGAACTCGGAGAAATAGATTAGTTTGGTAATGGGTTAGATCGACATAGAATTGAAAATGATTGGTTCTTTTGGTTCTTATGATGTGGTGAGGCTTACCGGTGTCTTATGGTACTATTCTTGAGTTTTGACGACCTGCGTGACTGGGTTGAGTTAGAGGAGTTTAGTTATGATGGCTTGGTTATGTACAAATGGGTTTTGTAGAGTTCTCGATGATTTCTACCACGACTTGGGATCTATATTTTCTACAACATGGGGAGATTGTTATACGTTGCGATTTTTTCCTGGATGGGATCAAGTGGAAGGTTTCTAGCTAATTAAGTATGTATTGTGCTTGTGATTTAGAGTTGATAATGAGGTTCTCATGTTTTCATACGATGTCCCGATAGAGGCGGTGCATTGTGTGAGATTGAGATTTGCATGTGCAAGTATAAAATTCAGTTTCAAAAAGAAGGTCATAAGTTCTAGACGGATTGACAGTATCAGATATTCTAAAGACTGCTGGCACTATCTGGTATCACTTGAGAAGACTGCTCATTTCAAAAGGCACATACGTCATGTCAGGACCCAATTTCCCCTCCGTGTGACGTCGTGACAGTACCTAGTCTCTACAACTAGGTAAGACTAACATTTGCGAAATAATGAAATAAAAACATAAATTTAACCACTAACTGTAGAAATAACAACATAACTGGGTACCATGCCGCTTGGCATGTACAATAACCAACAATTCAAAAATACACAACCAATCCCAAAATCCGGAACATCGTGAATCACAAACTACAGAAGGAAAATCTAGTGTCTCTATATATCAGATTCTAACAAAAGAAAAATACCAAAGATAATGGACATGGGGAAGAGTTGAAGGGGACTCCGAGGTCTGCGGACGCGGCAGATATACCTTGAAGTCTCCAAAGCTGTCCCGGCTCACTGATAGCGCGGCTGATAAGGAACACCTGGATCTGTACACGAAAAACATATGCAGAGAGTAGCATGAGTACACCACAATCGGTACCCAGTAAATGCCAAGCGTAACCTCGGTCGAGTAGTGACGAGGTCAGGTCAGGGACCTACTGGTATATATATAATAATAAAGCAAGGCAAGAATTAAATATCGCAGTAAAATAAGGACTGATATTTTTAACAAGAAAGAATGCATATAAGGTAACAACTCAGTACACAGAAATACAACAGAGGATCTTCCTAGATACCGTCTCGTAGTCCAAAACGTAAATGTGCAGGGGGATCTACCGGAATAACGTTCCGTAGTCCCAAAGTAAATATGCAGAACAGGGGAGGATCTACCGGAATACCATTCCGTAGTCCTAAAGTAAATATGCAGAAAAAGGTGATCTACCGGAATACAGTTCCGTAGTCCCAAAGTAAATATGCAGAGTAGGGGGATCTACCGGAATACCGTTCCGTAGTCCCAAAGTAAATATGCAGCTCAAATAATAGAACTCGACAATTACTACATGAAATCTTACAAATTAGACCAAGTACAAGTCAAGGAAAAACACGAAATCAACTAGGCATGCTTCGCAGAGTTCAATTAAGCAGCTAAGGCACATAGACATGCGATATTAGACTAAACAAGATAGCTAAACATATTGGGATAGTTCAAATAAGAATGAAGACATGCTAATACTCATTTAAACGGTATAACTCAATGTAAAAGAAGAATAGATTACTACTCAGTAAAATAAGTTGGGGTTTTTACAACAATTAGCTCGTGTACGTACTCGTCACCTCACGTATACGGCGCTCAAATATCAAAACAGTACCAAATCCTAAGGGGATTTCTCCCACACAAGGTTAGATAAGCCACTTACCTCAAACCAAGCTCAATCAATCGGTAATAATGCCTTTTCCACGAACATCCGACTCTGAATGGCCCAAATCTAGCCAAAAACAATTACATATTATAAATATAACTATAATAAACTAATCTAATTAATGAAATCAAAATTTTAATAAGAATTCCAAAATCTGTCCTAAAAAGTCGACCCGGGCCCCCGTCTCGGAATCGGGTAAAAGTTACAAAATATGAACATTCATTCACTCACGAGTCCAACCATACAAAAATTAGCCAATTCCGATCACAACTCGACCTTCAAATCCTCAATTTATGGTTTATGAAGTTTCTACAATTTTTCCCAAATTTTCATCTCAAAGTACTAATTAAATGATAAAATCAGTGATATATTTATGTATATTAACCAAATCCGAGTTAGAATCACTTACTGCGATGAATTTCTTGAAAAGCCCATGAAAAATCGTCTCAAACTGAGCTCCCAAAGTCCAAAAAAAAAATAATAACCTAAACCTCGGATATATAGTACATCCTCTGAACTCCCAATGTGCGGTCCGCACAATTCCATGTGCGGTCGCACAAAAATTGTGCGGCCTCACTCTTGGTGACTGCACAGCCAGACTTTAGTATTTTTGCCATAACTTTCTCTACAGATGTCCAAATGATGACTTCGTTACCTTTCTGGAAACTATACACAAAGGGCTACAACCTTAGTTTTTGAATCATCTCAAAATTCCTCGTCGATCAAAAGATATATGCTTCTGAAGTCGAACCAGCGAATCTGAGAGTTTATGTGTTGTGCATAAGTTCCAGTGGATCTTTGGAAGGGTTATATACTGATTTCGGAAGGATCGAAATCGATTTAGAGGCCATTGGTAGGCCTAATGTGGATGTGTATTCTACCCCCGGTCGTATTTGTTGACTCAGAACGGCTATTGTTGAGGGGTGTGCCATTCAGTTAGAGTTAAGCTTGTTCGTGTTATGAGATAATCTATGTGTTACTCTTCTCTACTATGTTGGATTGTGATCTGTTGGTTATTTGAACACATGATGCGGTTCTATAGGACCTTGTGGCGGAATTCGAGCGAGATAGTACTTGTGATGTCGAATGGTTTTGTTTCACCTTGGTTATGGTCTTTCCTGTTGGTGGTATATTGTGCTAGCCATTCCTCCGTGGTTATGGTCATGCCTTTTGTGTGTTTGTTGTTGATTTGCGTAGGGTTGTGGATTTCTAGCATTTTGGCTCGAGGTATTTCATGTGGACCGGTATTGGATGAGGTCACGCACTGCGGCAGAGTTATATTGGGATATGATCCTTTTTGTGAGGTTCGTGTATTTTAGTGCTACTATGTGTGATGAGTTTACAGCGTGTGCTCGTGGTGGTACTTGCTGAGCTTGCGGGATGGTTCTCTCATTTGAATAATAATTTAAAATAATTTTGGTTTATAATAAATAGGGTGTATACCTTTGCTATAGGAGGTAAACTTTCCTTAAAGGAGAAATTTTCTGTAACCACCATTGTTTAGTGGCTATTAACTTCCCATAGCTACCATATACATAATTACTTCCTATAGCTACTATTCAGTTGTTACGGTAGTGTATTCGCTGTATTCGCGCTGCTGTATTCATGGATACAACAGTAAAAAGCGCCTAAAAATCAGGTGCAGTCCAACTGTACGCGCATGTATTCACATGTATTCGCGCCATGTATTCATGAATACAATAACGACAATCACCTTAAAATAGGTCTGTCTGGCTGTCTAATAACGGGAATAATATCAATTAGAATGATACACTCCTAATATAACTCAACAAAATCAATTCTAACATGCCTCATTATCAACCAAATTAATTAGAATAATTTTTCAGTTGTATATAACTGTTGTATTTATCTTTTGTATTTAGTGTGTTTCAATATTTTTTTTACTGTTGCATTTATTAGACTCAATGTTTGTATTTACTGTATTCGCTATTTTATATTTAGTGTATTCAAATGTATTTGTATTAATAGTATTTTAGTTATTCCTAATACATGTTATTACTGTTGTATTCAGTATATTTTATTGGTTATATTCACTGTATTTCTATTTGTATTCAGTGTATTTTACTGTATTTTAAAATTAAATATATTCACTATTTGTATTCTATTCTATTTTAATATTTGTATTCAGTGTATTTCAATGTTTATATCATGTATTCATGCATATCGTATGTACAATATGCATAAATACATGTGTATTCAGTTGTATTAAAAAATACAGACCTTTGAAATACATAAATACAGGCAAACAAAATATATTTATAAAAAATATAATGTGTTTGAGTGAATTTGTACAGAATAAATATATTTGTATCATTGTATTTAACTAAATAGCAAAGAAGAGAAGAAAGTTCGTCGGAGATGGCGTTTTCCGGCCAAGAAGAGAAGAAAGTTCGTCAGATCCGTACAACAAATTTATGATAAGAGTTCATCAAAATGCTAATTTTCGTTCGAAAAATTCACTCTTTTCTGTTTTCTGGCTGCCTTCCACTCTATTCTAATGTCTCGTTGGTAATCAATACTAGGGCGTGTATCTTGAGTTGCTCGAAGAGAGAAAGATTCTAATGTCTCGTCGGTCATCAATACTAGGCCATGTATCTTGAGTTGCTCGAAGAGAGAGAGAATGGAGAGAGAATGGAGAGAGAGAGAGAGAAAGAAGAAAAATGATGAGAAAGAATCGTGTGTTAATTGAATGAAAGAGAGAAGAAAAACATAAATAGCGTATTCCATGCCTCAATGATGTAGTTAACAAGTAAAAGTTGTGTCGCACGTTTCTAACACATCCCTAACGGTAACAAAATCCCCAATTCACATTGCTTTCTTTTCCCAAGCGCCACCTATGGAGAGGGCGTCTGGCCCTATTCTAGCGCTTCCAGAACAACCACTCGATCCCTCAGGCATAGCGTTGAGACCCCAGGATATATCCCCACCCAAAACTAACTATCTGAATGCAGTTGCTGGATCATCACCGGGCTCCAACCACTATCGATAATCTGTCAAGGCGGAGATTACAACCCATAATGGTATGCCGGTGGTCATATTTGACTCGGAGGACTACTATGGTATCATGGCAGAGGAATGCAAATATACTATCAATGGCCAATTTCTAAAAACATGACCCCAAATTGAAACTATACTGGCTATAGTCAAGGAAACCATCCCAATCAAAGGCTCAATTAAAATCGGAGTCTAAGACAACAAGAATGTCTTTATTGATATTTACAACGAAGAGGACTTCAAGACGGTCTACTTTAAACATGTTATTGAAATTGATGGTCAGCCTGTGTGGTTAAGCAGATGGACTCCTGACTTCACTCCGGAGGAAGATAACCCTCTAACTTCGGTATGGGTTCTACTACCGAAACTCCCATTTTATTTACATACTTGGCATTACGTGAAACAAATACTGAGCCCTATCAGAACTCCAATGGCAATGGATGTCGCTACTAAAGGAAAAACTAGACCAAGCATGACAAAAGTTCGAGTAAAAATCGACCTAACTAAACCAAGATTAAATCATATATTTGTTGGTCAAAGGAAATCGACTAATCCGCTCCACGGATATGAGAAAAAAATTGAGTATAAAGGAGTACCTAAATACTGTATGCATTGTAGACTACAACTTCATTCACTCAACCAATGAGACAAATGAGACATTGAAAGATAATATTGCACACCCTCAAACAAAGCGGACTAAAGAACAACTGATTCCAAAGGAGATACAAGCAGAGGATCGGCAAAGGGGCAGAGATTTTCAAAACAACAAAGATATGGACATCATCCCAAAAAGAGGAAAGAGTGCTCCTCCAAAACAAGCGTATAAACCAAATGGAGCGATCTTTGGGATTGATAAACCTCTATCTAATTTCGGGAACGTCAAAACTACGAACTCCAATGTTATAAGGATAGAAGAACCAAACAAGAACCAAGCGAAGGAGAGTGCAAAGGATAAAAGAAAAGACACAAATATAGCATCTTGTAGTACCTCTCAAATAATAGTTCAAGATGAAGCTATCCAGAAAAACTTGAATATAGAAAGAAGCGGGATAGTTATTCCTATTGAAGATCCTAAACCTCTTGAAGTCATCCTATTTCAAGATGATGAAAGGAGACAAGAAGAGGAGATACAATGGTGTACTCAGAAACAAAATACTATAAAGATGCAGAAACAAAGGGAGATATATCAGAATACTACCGAGAAAGAATTAGTTATTCATAGTAAGTTTGATTCTCTCAGGAAGGATGATGCCATATAGAACAAAATAGTTGTAAAGGTGTAAGAATAGAATAACAATGAGAAGAACCTGGACAAGTCTCGGAATAATAAAGAGCCTCCTGATGAGTGGGCAGATGCAGCTAGTACAGAAGAGGAGGAAACAACAGATGAAGCGTCATTAGAGGAGGAAACTACAGATGAAGAAACTGAAGTGTTGCATTAGATTGTTGGAGGAAAGAAGAAAGATATTAATGAAGTTCAAAGCCTAACTGGTATTACTAATTTAATGGAGGGAAAACCTGCTGGGGGCAAATCAAAAAGCAAAAAACAAGGAAAAGCTAGAGAATCTCCTATAATTAGGGGCCAAAAAAGAAACTCACAAACAACCCTTAATATTCTAAATCATGTTTAAGTTGCTTAACTGGAATATAAGGGGTATGAAATCCCAAGCTGCTACAGAAAGATTAATCTACATGGTTAAACTTCATAAAATCTCTTTAGTTTCTATACAGGAACCATTTATGCAAGAAACAACTATTGACTTTTATAAAACTCTACAAGAGATCTCAGATACCTTCTCAGCTAAGCTTTGATGGAAATTTAGAACCAGAGATTCACTTTGGACTGATTTTATGAAAGCCAAATACTCTCAAAGGGTCCACCCAATGGCCAGAAAATGGAACTACTCTCACTCACACAGTTGGAGAAGGATGATGAAAATCCAACGCAAAACTGACCACCTAATTCTTTGGAAGATAAACTCTGGCAACTCAAACCTTTGGTGGGATAACTGATCGGGAATGGGTAAGCTGGCTCAATTTGGAACTGCATCTACCTTATCAAAGAATCAGGTATCCTCTTATATCTCTAATGGTAACTGGAATACTCTTAAACTCTCTCAAAACCTTCCTTTACATGTTGTTCATCAAATTCAAGGAGTTGAAACTAACTCTCCCAACATAAAAGATCAACCAATATGGACTGCCTCAATAGATGGGATATTTAGTTGTAACTTATCTTGGGGAAATCTTAGAGAAATTCACAATACTTCACTGATTAATAAGATGACTTGGCATCCAAGATGCCTGTTTAAAATTTCTTTCTTCCTTTGGAGGCTACTCAGACATAAGGTCTCTGTAGATGGCAACCTAGGCAGATTTGGCACTCAATTGGCCTCCAAATGTTCATGTTGCATTAGTTCTAGTTCAGAGAGGATGAAGATCACATGTTCATCAACAGCATGTTTGGTAAAGCAGTATGGCTCTTCTTCAACCAAATGTTTGTTATTGAAAGAGATCATAACAACATTAGGCAGATGGTCATTACTTGGTGGATGGAAAGTGGTCTAAATGCTTTACAAAAATTTTCCCTACAGATCCTACCTGGCATAATTGTTTGGCAAATTTGGAAACCCAGATGTAAGAGCAGATTTGAAGGGATTAGGATGTCCTCCAGCAGGATAATCCTTCACACTACCCAGCAACTCAATATTATTGCTCACAAATAATTCCCCGTAGTACCTCCGTTTATGAAAGGGAATCATTTCTTTGAATTAATTGATACTGCACAACCTGCAATTCATACTAATTTTGTTAAGTGGTCCTCCCCACACAATGGATGGAAATTGAACTGTGATGGATGCTCTAAAGGCAATCCAGGCCCTAGTGGAGGGGGAGGTATTACCAGGGATGATCATGGGAACTTAATTAAGGCGTATGCTATATCATTTGGCACGAATACTAATAACCTTGCTAAAGCTTTAGCACTGAAATACGGTATAGACTGGTGCATTCATAATAATATCAAAAAGTTGAGGTGGAAAGTGACTCTCTCATGCTAGTAAATTAGATTACAAACACCAATAATATTCTATATAGATTGCAAGATGTTGTTTTAGAAATCAGGAACCAAATGAATTACTTTGAAGAAGTTACTATGAAACACTGCTTCAGGGAATGCAATAAGGTAGCAGATCATTTGGCTAACTTTGGCTTGAATTGTAATGACATTACTTGGTTCGACAATTTCCACCAACTTCCCAGGGAGGTTAGAGGAGAAGTTAACATGGACAAACTCCAATTTCCTTCTCTTCGTAGCAAAACCATGAAGAAGAATTTATTTTTGAATCGACAACTTCTTATGATGTACCATTTTGACGTCCCCTAATAATATGTTAGCTTCATTCGGGAGGACTCTCACTCTGAGAATCTATTCCCACTAAAGTTTTGTGATGTAAAATAGATGTAAAGGGGGAGATTGTTCCTTCCTACTAAATATATATAGGATACCTGCTATGCAGTATCCTACTTTAGTAATGCTTTCATATTTATAAGACCTTATCCATACTCCATGCAGGTGGATAATTAATTTTTAAAAAAATGGCTCAATGGTAGTATACCATAAATACCTATTTTTCTATAAAATATAAAAGGTAGCTATAGAAAATAATAATTTAAAATAATTTTGGTTTATAATAAATAGGGTGTATACATTTGTGGAGGTAAAATTTCCTTAAACCCAATTGAAGCCCTGTTGATCTCTCTCTCTTGGTATCCCATCATCTCAACGTAAAACAATGAATCAAGCAGCGCAAAGATGTGAATTAACTCACAATTTATTAAAGCATGAGTGCAGGACATAGGCTAATCTAACACTTTATTATACTATCAAACACAAAACGAAAGTTGAGATTAAAGATAAGAATGGACCTCAATGTAGCTGGAATTCGATTGTTTCACAGCTTTGAAACTCGAAAGCTGACAGCACCGCAGACAGGGTGTCGAGCGGAATTTGGCTCGGCACAAACCGACCGTCACGAGCCAATGTCACAAATTTTTCTCGCTTTTTTAATAAAAGAGAGGAGAGGGTTTCTGCGGTGGTCATTTGTCACTTTGATGTAATGAAGCTCGATCGGTACCTGTTTGTATGGTGTTTTTTGACTTTCTGTGGTAGAGGTCAAGACGTTAATGGAAGAGATGGTGCGCAGCTATATATAGTACTGACTATGGCGTTAATGGGTTAGGTTCTGGTGCTATATATTCAGGTGTGGCTGACATGGTTCCTCTGCGTGAGTCCGTGAGGTAGAAGATGTGTATGTTTTTTCTGTGTGATTAAGTATGTGGGTGATAAAAAAATGAGTGTCAAGTGTGTGAATTTTATTATTCCCAAACCCTAAAAGCAGTTTATGAATTTTACAACTATCTCAATTTAATATACAACAATAATATTGAGTTAACGTGAACTCCCATATATTACATTACGAATCCGCAACCGGAGAGGAAGATCAAAATGAGTGCCTTGTGTGTGAAGAACCGAAAATGCCAAATTAGTGAGTGCACTGTTGTATATCTGTTTACCCTTAAAATTGGATAACAATTAAACTTATAATGTGGTTCTAAAGACACGTGATTTCATTTAATACTAATTGATAAATATGAAGATTAACAATAGAAATGAACTATAAAGTAAAGCATATCAGTGTTAGAATGGAATTCAGCCCTCGAGTTTGGATACCCTCGAACTGGTTGATGCAAGAATAATTAAAATATAACAAGCTGATGAACAATAGTATAAACGAAAAGAGAATTATATTGCTTTGATATCTATGAACAATGTGTCTTACAAATGATTAGAACCCCCCCTTTAAATAGTAGAGGAATTCCACTTATGGTATAATGGTATAATTCTAATTACAAAAGAAAATACCATGATTAGCTAATTAACCGTTTGTGATTTGATCAGTTCTGAGATTTACGCCATGATCCTCGACCAGTCATGGATATCTCGCCTTTCTGTTATTGTACTATCATCGATCTTGTTCGATGTCTGTCTCATTTGGTTTCAATCGCTACTAGCCTCGATCTCGACAGGTACCTCGATTCTGAATTCGGTACCTTATCCTCGTGAGCCACTTGGGGCATTCTCCTCGCTGCGAAGGGCCTCAGAACCGGTCGCTTCAGACATACCCGCCTTTTGCTCATCTCGGCGTAAGGCATCTTCGATCTTCGATGACTCGGGGACAAACTCGAGGCGGAATCTCCTCAACCACCACCGACTCAGCGGCCTTTGCGGTCTCGATGGTTTTCTTCACTCGGGCCACCAATTCCGAGCCATCATCTTCATCTTCTTCTTCTTCCTCCTTAGTCGTTGAATCACATCTGCAGGCAGGGCAACAATGTCTTTCTTCAGCTTACGAACCGGATTCTTCCTAGGCTTTGGATCCTCGGAGGTTGAGGTCCTTTTCCTCTTCTTATCCTTCGCCGGCTTTGGAACCAGGGTCGAAGTCTCCTCCTCACCAGACGGGGGCCTCATGACCGTATGCTTGCCCAGGCATGTACTCTAGAAAACTGAATAAGTAGAAGAAGGGCATCTTAATCAAATCATCAAATACACAAAAAGTGGGCTTACCATGATTCTTGGCCTCCCATCGCCCTTTGCTAAATTGCGCCATGAGCGCTCGGCGTATGAAGAGGTCGAGGCCAGGTTCCGAACCCAGCTCTCGAGGTCGGGAATCGCACGGGGCATCCTAGCAACCGCTACATCATGGAAAAATACTTCAATGAGAAAAGACAAAGGAACAAAAAATACATGGAAGCTAATAGTGAGACAGTACTTACGATTCATGTTCAATTTCTCAGGAAATGGCATCTTCTCGACTGGGATTAGGTCAAAAGTCCTCACTCGAATGAACCGTCCCATCCAGCCTCGATCCTTGTCCTCATCTATGCTCGAGAACAGCACTTTGGTAGCCCGACATTGGAGTTTTATTAACCCGCCTCGATAGAGACGGGGACTATACAATCTGATAAGGTGATCGAAGGTGAAAGGGAGGCCCTCGGCTTTGCTCACGAAGAATCGGAGCAGAATGACAATTCGCCAAAAGGAAGGATGGATTTTGCCTAAGGTTATTTGATATTGACAGCAAAAATCAACGATGACGGGGTCGAGGGGGGCCAGCATGAAAGTGTAAGTGTAAACACTTAGAAACCCTTCCACATGGGTGGTGATGTCTTCTTCGGGGGTCGGGATAACCACATCTTTGCCCTCCCAGTTGCACTCTTTCTTTACCTGCTTAAGGTATTCCTCAGTTATCGAGCATATATATCTCGACACTGGCTCGCATCGACGAGGAATTGATGAGGCTTTATCAGTCTTGAAATCGGAGTTTAACATGCACCCCCTAGGAATACATTCCTTAAGACAGGGTTCCACCAACATTTTTCCGTCGGCCGGTTAAGAAGATGAAGCAGCTTCTTTTTGTGGTACTGTTTTCAATATTTTTGCCATTTTTGTGTAAGTTTGAAGAAGAGGAAGATAATAGGACTTGACGTTTGAGAAAGAATTAACAGCAAAACCTGAAGATTTGTAGAAGGGAAGAACTTAAGAGATGTAAAAGCTTTGGAGATTAGAAGGAAGTGAAAGTAAAGTTTGAATCAATGAGAAATGGGTCTATTTATTGGATTCACGATGACGGTTCAAAGGCACTAGTGGCCGACCACCAACTGACACTCATTAATGACTTGGGGAATTGTACCGATGGGACATTTCGGTCACTCCCGTCACTTACGTCTCGAGGATGATGTCATGACAGTCCAAGGTAGAAAATCGAAGGCTCAATTCATTTATTGTCATTTTACTCCAAAATACGAGGGTACTATCTGTATACGGTTAAAACCGGGCCCATCCGATTTTACTATTTGGCCGAGACCAGGAGGTTACATCGAAGGACGGTCTCGTAACGGAACAGACTAAATCACGAGGATAAGGTACCGAGTTTAGAATCGAGGTACCTGTCGAGATCGAGGATAGTAGCGATCGAAGCCAAATGAGACACACATCGAGAAGATCGAAGATAGCACAATAACAGAAAGGCGAGATATCCGTGACTGGTCGTGGATCATGGCGTAAATCTCGAAATGGATCAAATCAGAAATGGTTAATTAGCTAATCATGGGATTTCCTTCTGTAATTAGAATTATACCATAAGTGGAATTCCTCTACTATTTAAAGGGGGTTCTAATCATTTGTAAGACATATTATTCACAGATATCAAAGCAATATAATTCTTTTTCTTGTTTATACTATTGTTCATCAGCTTGTTATATTTTAATTGTTCTTGCATCAACCAGTTCGAGGGTATCCAAACTCGAGGGCTGAGTTCTATTCTAACACTGGTTTGCTTTACTTTATAGTTTATTTCTGTTATTAATCTTCATATTTATCAATTGGTATTAAGTGAAATCACGTGTCTTTAAAACCACATTATAAGTTTAATTGTTATCCAATTTTAAGGGTAAACAATATCGTACATTCACTTCTCCGCGTGTTGGAATCACATGCATCCTCGAGCTAATACCTATGTTACATGAATTTTTTTATTTACTGACATACATGATACATGATACAGATGTAGGCACTTTATAGCATGGGCAAAGCCAAGGGGCAGAAGGGGATTCGAACCCTCTTTGCATAAACATTACACTATATACACTAGGTTAAAATAATTTTTTATATATATGTAATAGATGTCGAATCTTTTTTATTTTTTCGTATGTTTACTTCTTTATATTTTTAACCTCTGATTAAATTTGGCTCCGCCGCTGCTTTATAGAGACCAAAAGGGTTGCTTAACAGTCAAAGAATTGGACAAAGCGCCAAGCTAAGAACCAAGGTTTGAACTTTGAATTCTAATATTAAGTGATGTTTTCTTATATGCTTATATTTTAGTGAGCAGAACTATTTTGTTTTTCAATTCATACGCTGAAAAATAGGAGATACCTGGCGAATTAATCGTTATTTATGCAAGCTGAACCGGATATCAAAATTATAAAAACTATTTTGAAAAAAAAATAACATCGGAAAATAGGAACTTTAATTTATTTGAATTGCTCTAAAAACTAGTAATATATTAGATTGTTTTACTCTTCTTATTTTATTCAGTGAGGTGATAGTCATTAATTTGTTGGCATCACTAACTTGTTATGTTTTTGTATATTCCAATGATTTAAGTTATACCGATCGAGTCTAAGAAATCTAACATTATCAATGTTAATTAGCAGCAACATGTGTTTGATTTTATTTTTCAAGCTACCATATCATAATTTTCTGTTGTTGTAAGTCAATTCAATTTAATGGTATAAAAAACCAATACAATCAATGTATAAAACCTATAACAACATTTCAGCCACAAGTGCATTTCATTCATCTCTATTTTCTATCTTTATGATGCTTTATTGTTTTTAATTACTTAATAAAGATAGTCAAGAAATATCTATAGTATGAGAACTTAAAAGCGAGCTATACATTTACACTATTGTTTACCCGAAATACAGATATAGTTGAATTTATACGTAGTTCTAAGAGTACGTGGTATAACTTGACACAAATCATCAAAGTGAGTAGAAATGTCGAATATTGGCCGTAAACAATGAAATACAAACAAAGTTGAAAGGAGAATGATTTATGAGTAAACAAGACGAATCAATGTATAAAACCAAAGGGATAATCTCTCAGAATGGGAGTATATCAACAATATCTCAGTTATATTGTATATGTCCATGCCTTCATTCCCCCTTACAGAAATATAGCCATCCCTCTTATAGTGGAGGGATCCTACTTTAGATATAATTAAAAATACATATTGGGGAACCCATGATAAATCAGTTTTTCCCTAATTCCCGCTGAGATTCTCTCCCTTAGTGCGGTTGTAACAGCTCTCCCAAAATCAGAGCTCGTTATTGACTTGAGCTAGATATTGATTCGGGGCCGGTATTGATTCGGGCTCAGTATTGGTCGGTCTCTGGCCCTTAAGCTCGATAACACCGCTTCGCATCAGAGTTCAATTTGGACTCGGACTTGGTAATGACTTCGAGCTCGGTATTTGATCGGTTCCTGAAACTCGAAGCTCGGTAACCTGGCTTCAGACGTCATCTCGATATTATGAAGACGCTCTTCGGTCCATTAAGTTCTCATCTTGACCAATCGTACGAAGGTCGAAACCGGTTTTGACCGTATACAGATAGTCCCCTCATTTCTAGGAAGGATGCGGCAAGAAACGACATGGTTTTCCAACCACACGATTAGATATACACTGACGTTTGCATCGAGACCGACCATGACGTATGTGATAGTTGTCCCGTCGGTTCAGTTAACCTAGGCATTAAATGAGTGTCAGGTGATGGTCGGCCACTACTGGTATTGAACCGTCATTGCCCAATCTATAAATAGCCCCTCTTTTCACTATTTTTTACTTTCAGATATCCAAATCTTCTAAGTTCCTTTTCGCCTCTTCTGAGTTTTTCGTCTGCAAACCTGTGATTTTCACTGCAAATTCATTCTCAAAACACCACATACTCCCGATCTTCGTTCACAGATTTTTAAATGGCAAAAATATCTAAAACTGTTCCGCAAAAAGAGGCCGCTTCTTCATCTCGACCCGCTGGTGGCGAGGATGTGGAGGAGCCCTGCTCTGAGGAATTCGTTCTGGTAGTGTGTTCTACTGTAGGTGATTTTAAAATTGAAAAGCCTTCTCCGGTACCGGGTCAGTGTGAGCCGATGTCGAGGTACCAGTGTTCAATAATCGAGAAGGTTCTCGAGAAAGTCATACAAGAATGCAACTGGGATAATAAACTCGTAGTAATCCCATCGCCTGATGAATCAATTACTACCCATGTCGAAGGGTTCTTAAGTGATTACACTTATCCTTTCACGTTGGGCTCTCTAGACCCCATCATCGTTGCCTTCTGCAAGAGGTACGACGTGACCCTCGGCCAGATCCATCCTTCCTTTTGGAGGATAGTGATTCTTCTTCGATTTTTCTCGAGCAAGATCGAGGGGCGTATCTTCACCCTCGATCACCTTATGCGTCTTTATAGTCCCCGACTTTACCGAGGAGGGTTAATAAAACTTGCTTGCCGAGCAACCAAAGCATCGTTCTCGAGCATAGATGAGACTCGCGATCGGGGTTGTATGGGACGTTTTGTTCGAATCAAAACCTCGGACCTAATCCATGCCGATAACTTGCCATTTTCTGAGAAATGGAATATGAGCCGTGTGTAAACGTTTCTCTTTGCCCGTTTTGATATTGTGATTGCCTTTTATTTTGTTGATCCATTTTTCTTTTCTTGTCACAGCCGTAGCTCGGATGCCGGAACCGATTCTGGATCTTAAACAATGGGTTGAAGGTCTGGTGCTGCTCGAACTCGAAGTGATGTAGCCCGTAGGCTTAGTGGTCGAGTGAGTGATTGAAGTAATGTAGCCCGTAGGCTTTATAGCCGAGTGAGTGATTGTTCTAACTCGAAGTAATGTAGCCTGTAGGCTTTATAGTCGAGTGAGTGCTTGCTCGAACTTGAAGTGATGTAGCCCGTAGGCGTAGTGGTCGACTGAGTGATTGCTCAAACTCGAAGTGATGTAGCCCGTAGGCTTAGTGGTCGAGTGAGTGATTGCTCAAACTCGAAGTGATGTAGCCCGTAGGCTTATGCGGGACTTGATCTTGTTGATTTTTTGGTTGGCAGTCCCCGATTTATGGGGTAATGGTCGGCCCTTAAGCCTATTTGCATAATAGATCACGAAATAGAGGATGGATTTTGAGATATGAGATATCGGTAAAGAAGAAAATTTCTCTTTATGTCGTTATACATGTGTTCATATTTTGTACTAGGGATCGAGTAAACTACACCAGCATGGTTCGTTTTGACTATTTGGATCTTACAATATTTCCTATTGAAATCTTGTTGTTATGAAGTAAGTTCCTTGCATCGAACTTGATAATCGATTTTGATATATATATATATATATATATATATATATATATATATATATATATATATATATATATATGTGTGTGTGTGTGTGTGTGTGTGTGTGTGTGTGTGTGTGTGTGTGTGTGCACGCGCGCTTGAGGGTAATGCCCCCAAGTATTCAAGGTTGATTGTAAAGAAACCTCGAAAACTGTGGAATTATTCTAAGTTAGCACGATCAATGGTTGCCTCGTTAAAAACCTTGCCGAAAAAATTCATTTGAGATAAAACCGGCCTAAGGAAAAAAGAGTGCAACGCGTGCTTTCAGTACTAAGGCTTCGAGTTGGATAATCCATCCTTGTTCCTGGTCGAAATCCTGCAAGGGTTAGTTTCAAAATATAAATGAACATGGGATGGTCGTACCTTAACAGTAGTATCGCTTTAGGTGTGACACGTTCCAATTTCTTGGTAGTTGTTTGCCGTTTATCACACCAAGCTTGTAGGATCCTTTACCGACAATTTCGAGAACCTAATATGGTCATTCCCAGTTCAGACCCAGTTTTCCTTCATTTGGATTTCGGGTGTTGAGGGTGACTTTCCTTAGCACTAAGTCCCCGATTTTAAAATGTCAAAGATTGGTTCTTCGATTATAGTATCTTTCGATCCGCTTTTTTGGACGACCAATCGGACGAGAGCTGCTTCTCGTTTTTCGTCCAATAATTCTAGGCTCGTGTGCATCGCCTCGTTATTTGATTCATCTGTTGCATATCGAAACCTAATGCTAGGTTCTCCGACCTCAACCGGGATAAAAGCTTCGGTGCCATAAACCAATGAGAACGGTGTCGCTCCGATACTCGATTTTGAGGTTGTGTGATATGCCCATAGGACTTCAGGTAGTATTTCTCTCCATTTTCCTTTAGCGTTGGTTAATCTTTTGTTAAGATTTTGGATGATGGTTTTGTTGGTCGATTCGGCTTGTCTGTTCCCGCTGGGATGATAAGGTGTCGATAGGATCCTTTTGATTTTGTGGTCTTCGAGAAATTTTGTCACTTTGCTTCCGATGAATTGTTTTCCATTATCACATACAATCTCGGATGGCATCCCGAACCGACATATAATGTAATCCCAAATGAAGTCTATCACCTCCTTTTCTCTGACTTTCTCGAAAGCCTGTGCTTTGACCCATTTAGAGAAATAGTTAGTCATAAAAAAAATAAACTGAGCCTTACCTGGGGCCGATGGGAGGGGGCCGACGATGTCCATTCCCCATTTCATGAAAAGCCAAGGAGATAGGACCGAGTGGAGAAGTTCCCCGGGTCGATGAATCATGGGCGCATGTCTTTGGCATTTGTCGCATTTTCGAACGAACTCCCTGGCATCTTTGTTCATATTGATCCAATATTATCCTAGTCTGATTATTTTGTGGACTAATGAATTGACACCCGAATGATTCCCACAAGTGCCCTCGTGAATCTCACGTAGGATGTAGTCGATATCTCCCGGTCACAAACATATTGCCAGTGGGGTATCAAACATCCTTCTGAACAACGTTCCATCATTGGATAAGGTGAGCCGTGCAGCTTTTGTGCATAGAACTCTCGATTCCATTGGATCCGATGGAAGTTTCCCATTCTTGAAGTATTTTATATATTTGTTTCTCTAATCCCAGGTTAGACTCGTGGAGTTTATCTCGGCATGACCTTCTTTGATTACCTATTTCATGAGTTGTACGATAGTCCCTGAGTTGAGTTCGTTATCCACGACCGAAGAACCTAAGTTCGCAAGAGCGCCGGCCTCACTGTTCTGTTCTCGAAGCACATGTTGCAAAGTCCATTTCTTAAACCGATGTAGAGTCACTTCTAATTTATCCAAGTACCTCTGCATTCGATCTTCTCGGATTTTGAAAGTCCCGTTGACTTGATTTACCATGAGGAGGGAATCACATTTGGCCTTGACGACCTCGGCTCCCAAGTTGTTAGCTAGTTCGAGGCCTGCAATCACAGCTTCATTATTAGTCAATTTTGTAGTTTTAATAGACTGTCTAACTATATTACCTATGGGCGATTTTAGTACGATGCCCAGTCCGTACCCCTTTGCGTTCGAGGCTCCGTCCGTAAAGAGGGTCCAGATTCTCGAAGAGGTATCCGATTTTACCAGTAATTCCTTTTCAATTTCAGGTACCAAGGCCGGTGTGAAGTCATCCACGGAGTACGCTAAGATCTGAGATTTGATAGTAGTTCGAGATCGATACTCGATGTTATACCCGCCGATCTGTATGGCCCATTTGGCTAATCGACCTGAAAGCTCAGGCTTGTGTAAAATATTTCGTAGAGGATAGTCGTCACAACATGTATCAGATGGCACTGGAAATATGGTTTTAGTTTCCCAGAGGCACTTATCAAAGCAAGCGCTAATTTTTCTAAGTGTGGATATCTAGTTTCAGCCTCACCTTAAGTTCGACTGATATAATAAATAGGGAATTGCGTACCTCGTTCTTCTCGAACTAGGACTCCACTTACCATTATCTCCGAAACAGCTAGATACAGGTAGAGATGTTCATCTGCCTTCAGGGTATGGAGCAATGGAGGGCTAGATAAATATCGTTTTAGCTCTTCCAAAGCCTGATGACATTCCGGAGTCCATGCAAAATTGCTTTTCTTTTTAAGAAGAGAGAAAAATTGGTGGCTCCTATCCGAGGATCTCGAAATGAATCGTCCCAGGGTGGCTATCCGTCTAGTTAGCCTTTGCATGGCCTTTACATTATCTACCACTGTGATGTCCTCGATTGCTTTGATTTTATCAGGGTTAATCATTATTGCTCGATTGGACACCATGAAGCCGAGAAACTTGCCCGAGCCAACCCGAAAGCACATTTTTCGGGATTGAGCTTCATATTGTACTCCCTTAGTATGTCGAAAGTTTCCTGCAAATGCTTTAAATGGTCCTCTGCTTGCAGGGATTTAACTAACATGTCATCAACATAAACTTCCATTATTTTACCTATTTATTTTTCGAACATTCTGTTTACTAGGCGTTGATAGGTTGCACCAGCATTTTTAGGTTGAATGGCATTACGTTATAACAGTAAGTCCCGTAGTTAGTGATAAATGAGGTCTTTTCCTGATCCTCCGGGTTCATCTGTATTTGGTTATATCCGGAATAGGCATCGAGAAAGTTGAGAGTTTCGTGGTCGGCCGTGGCATCGATCATACAATCGATATTAGGCAAAGGAAAAGAATCCTTAGGGCATGCTTTATTCAGGTCTTTATCATCTATTCACATTCTAAGTTTGTTCCCCTTTTTAGGGACTACTACCACATTTGCTAGCCATTCGGGGTATTTTACTTCTCGAATGGATCCTATTTTAAGAAGTTTGGTTACCTCGTCCTTGATGAAGGCATGTTTGATCTCGGACTGGGGCCTTCTTTTTTATTTTACCGGGTGGAACTTTGGGTCCAAGCTTAGCTTATGAATGGTGATTCCCGGGGGGATCCCTGTCATGTCAAGATGGGACCAAGTGAAACAGTCTATGTTAGCTATAAGAAATTTAATAAGCTTTTTCCTGAACTCGGGATCTAACCCCGTGCCCAGGTATACCTTTCGTTCGGGCAGATGTTCGATCAGTATGACTTGCTCCAGTTCTTCGACCGTAGATTGTGTAGCGTCGAAATCATCGGGGACCACGAAGTATCGAGGGATCCCATGTTCATCATCTTCGTCAATCTTCCGATTCTTTAATTGGGTCGGAGCTGACGTTTGTGATTGCTATTTGGTATTCCGTTCCTCCTTCGAACCCGATCCTTTTGCTGTTGATAGTGAAGATATCGGAGTTGCTTCTTCGACAGAAAACATTTCTCTTACGGCCGGTTGTTCTCCGTAAACTGTTTTGACTCCTTCCGATATTGGAAATTTCAGAACCCGGTGGAGGGTCGAAGGTACAACTCTCATATTGTGGATCCATGACCTTCCAAAAAGGGTGTTGTATCTCATATCGCCTTTAATTACATGAAACTTCGTTTCTTGGATTGTTCCGGCCACGTTTATTGGTAGAATTATCTTGCCTTTGGTAGTTTCAAATGACATATTGAATCCGTTTAGAACCAGGTTTGCGGGTACGACCTGGTCCTGTAGACCGAGTTGTTCTACGACCTTCGATCTAATAATGTTGGCCGAGCTACCTGAATCAATTAACACACGCTTAACTTTAGTTTTATTCATAAGTACAGATATTACTAGTGCATAGTTGTGAGGTTTCATGACTCCTTCTACATCTTCATCATTAAAGGACAGGGATCCCATGGGTGCGTAACCCTGGGCTCGAGATCGATTTTCTCTTATAACTGACACCTTAGTGCGTTTAAGCACCAACCCCTGAGGGATATCAATGCCACCGATGATCATGAGGATGATGTGTTGTGGCTCTTCCTATTCATTTTGCCTACCAAAATCCTTGTTTTTGAAATGGTTTTTGGCCTTGTCGCTTAAACTTTCTCGAATATGCCCTTTATTGAATAACCGGGCTACCTCTTCTCTTAGTTTCCTGAAATCTTCCGTTTTGTGGCCATGAGTGTCGTGATATTCGCACATTTGATTGGGATTCCTCTGGGCAGGATCTGTCTACATAGGTCGAGGCCATTTAGTATCTTTGATACGTCCGATAGTCGACATGATAGCGGGTGCAGCAATGCTGAAGTTGTACTCCGATAACCGAGGTGCTTCCCTAGGTCCAGTATGCCTGTCGAACCCATTCCTGTTCATCAGCCCCCAAGACCCTTGGCCTCGATCATTTCTCTTTTAGCCTCGTACGGGGTTGCGTGAAGGTACGCTACCCCTACGATTTCCGTTATACGACCGATATTAATCCTTGTTTGCCCTTGGTTCTCAGTCGATATCCCTTTTAATACCCAGAACCCAACTGGTCCTCTTCGACTCTTATTTTGGATTGATACCGATTGTGCACATCGGCCCAAGTATAATAGCTGGGTACTCAATCAAGTTATGATTCAGCCGCCATGAAGCCATCGAGCTTCGTTCGTTTAGACCTTGAGTGAAAGCTTGAACAGCCCAATCGTCTGTGACTGGCGGTAGATCCATTCGTTCCATTTGGAAACGAGATACGAATTCTCTTAGCATCTCGTTATCCTTTTGTCTTACCTTGAATAGGTCCGACTTCTTGGTCTCGACCTTTATGGCCCCAGCATATGCTTTTACGAAAGAATCTACAAGCATAGTGAAAGAATCGATAGAGTTAGACGGTAAAGTATGATACCATATCATTGCTCCCTTTGACAGGGTTTCACCGAATGTTTTCAATAATACAGATTCGATCTCATCGTCCTCTAGATCGTTCCCTTTGATGGCACATGTGTAAGAGGTGACATATTCGTTGGGGTCGGTTGTTCCTTTATATTTAGGAATCTCGGGCATGTGAAACTTCTTTGGGATTGGTTTAGGAGCTGCGCTCGGGGGGAAAGGCTTTTGTATGAATTTTTTGGAATCTAAGCCCTTCAATATCGGTGGTTCCCCCAGGATTTGATCAACCCTGGAGTTATATGTTTCCATTTTTTTGTTGTTTTCCTCGATCCTCCTTTCTCTTGACTCTATTCTTTTTGTTAGTTCTTCGAGCATCTTAACAATTTCAGGATTAGTCCCCGATTCTTGCTCATTTGACCGTACTATAGCTGGCCCCGTTTTGTGGGTGACTTCTTGGAGTGGACTGGGCTCGAGTCTGGTCGGTGCCTGGGTTTGGATCTACAACTAGGCTATTGCTACTTGTTGAGCGTGCAACATCTCGAAGATCATACGCAAACTGATTCTGTTTTCCTCAGCGTTTTAAGTATTTCGAGTTGTAGACCGAGTTCCCCCATGGATGCTATTTTCAAGGTCGGAATGTTTGTTTACCTCTATGGCCGCATGTGAATTGACGTCTATTAGCCCTTCGACCCAAGCTCCAACGAGATCGACGAGTGGCCTTCCACACCTGGGGGTTAAGTTATTGTTCTCATCTTGAAGGCCAACTTTGTTGTCGATAGGTAAGGCCATTAATTGAGAATTCGTCGTTTTCAACCTGAAATTAAAGATACTTCTAGGAGCAGGTGTAAAGTGGTGTGTTTTATAGAGATTCATACCAAACGACCACTGTTATCCTTAGCCCCATGGTGAGAGCCAAACTGTTTACCCGAAAAGCGGATAGAGTTGAATTTGTACGTAGTTCTAAGGGAACGTGGTATAACTTGACACAAATTGTAAAAGTGAGTAGAAATGTCAAATATTGGCCGTAAACAATGAAATACAAACAAATTTGAAAGGAGAATAATTTATAAGTAAGCAAGATGAATCAATGTATAAAACTCAAAAGGATAATCTCTCAGAATGAGAGTGTATCAACAATATCTCAGTTATGTTGTATATGTAGGCCTCCATGCCCCCTTATAGAAATATAGCCATCCCTCTTATAGTGGAGGGATCCTACTTTATATATAATTAAAAATACAAAGTGGGAAACCCATGATAAATCAGCTTTTTCCTAATTCCCGCCGAGATTCTCTCCCTTAGTGCGGCTGTAACGGCTCTTGTCTATGAGCTCGATCTTGATCGAACTTGATATTGATCGATCTCCAAAGTCAGAGCTCGATATTGACTCGAGCTGGATATTGATTCGGGACCCGGTATTTATTCGGGCTCGGTATTGGTCGGTCTCTGGCCCTTAAGCTCGATAACATCGCTTCGCATCAGAGTTCAATATGGACTCGGGCTTGGTATTTGATCGGTTCCTGAAACTCGAAGCTTGGTAACCTGGCTTCAGACCTCATCTCAATATTATGAAGACGCTCTTCGATCCATTAAGTTTCCATCTTGACCAATCGTACGAAGGTCGAAACCGGTTTTGACCGTATACAACTATAATGGGAATATAATAACTAATGGAGATTTTCCCAATTTCTAGAGATTTTCTAATGAGCAACTGCATATACAAATATCCACTCTCTGTTCTAAATTCCATCACTGAAGAAGAAAATGCTAATGAAGGGAAAAATGAGCTTTGCTAACAAATTAATGGTGATTTTTCTGCTTATGGTTGTTTTGGTGATGCTGAAAGGTGCTCATGCACATAATGTTTTTTGATGGTGGAATCCTAACTGCTGTGAGGCCTCCCTTCAAAAAGGTTTACCAAGGCAGAGCCATTGGCAAAAGGACTTTATTCAATCAAAGACATAGATCTTCTTGTTCTCCAACCATAAGGACATGGGTATGGTTGTTCTGAATAGAACAATTATGAAATAAATAAACCTTTTATTACTTTTTCTTGTGTTGTTTTCTTATATTAAAATAGATAATTAGTATTCTTTTTCCTATCTATTTTTGGCTGTTTGTTCAAGCAATGAATTTCTTCAAATTTAATGAGGGGTTTCATATAATAGTACGCCTCATTTTCAAACAAATTGAGATCAATTATATAAATTCTCACTAACCAAATTACATAGGAACTTAACAATTTTCTGCAGTCGGCGATTGCCGATTTCAATCTAATAACTGCAAAAAGTAAAAAATAACACAATAGCAACTAAGAAAATAAACATAGGTTCGACTAATTAGATGATGTAATGATCATAGGATATAAATCACATGTAAATTTGTTATGTCATAAATCAATTCTTACTATATGTCGTGATGGAGCCCAACGTCGCTATTAGGCAAGCCAACGGTGAACTGTCAACTTAATTATTCATTTTATTACTTTTAAAATCATGAATTTTTATTAAATAAATAAATAAATCTATGCATTAAAATCATGGTACATACAATTTGGTAAAATATAAAATAAAAGTATGACAATGTTAAGCAAAACCACAAACAATTACTACAACATCCCAAAATCCGGTGTCACAAGTGCACGAGCATCTACTAGGAAGTACAATAATAATACAACCCCCGGCTAGAATATGAGATAAACAGGATAAAGTAAATGAATATGATGGAGACTCTGTGTGCTGCAGATCGTAACATGGAATACAGCTCACCATAAAGTCCCCTCGGCAACTACGCCTACACGCCCAAATGACCATCAGAAACATACCTGCACAATAAGTGCAGAAGTGTAGCATGAGTACGTAAATCAACACGTACCCAGTAAGTATCTAGCCTAACTCTAGAGAAGTAGTGACGAGGGATCGATATCGACACTTACTAGTGATCCAATAAAATAATATAATAAATTATAAACAGATATAAAACACAACAGTAATAATAGGGTAAGAACTGTAACTAATATAACCATCCAACTTGATAACAGCATAAATTTCTCAACTTTCATGTACTATCTCAACAAATAGAAGAAATCAAAGGGTGCCTCAAATGGATAAAGAATATCAAATGCTATCCCAAACAAATAAGGCATAACATATAACTGCGAGATCATAATCAAAAGAGGAATCTCATGAATAATCGGTCTCCTAGCGGTATTACGCACGAGTTATGCCGAAGTCATATGGTCCGATCCAGAATAGTGTGTGCACTACTGAGGGTCGACCGGCGCGAACCATGGATGCATCTCAAATATACTGCCGATGCGTTTGGCCCGATCCATAGGAAGAGGAGAAACTTATCGAATTGCGGGTCACGTATTTGTAATACATGGGCATGGGCGTAAAGTAAGCATAACTGTTACTAGTAATCGGATATCCCATCAAACAACTCAAGGTATCGAGATTCGACCCAACATGATTTCTAATCAAAATACATTTACAGGTTTAGGTAATTAAACTAACAAGTTGAGTTCAGGTAATACATATATCGCATGATATATTCCTAAGTCTACCCGGACATAAGCATAATTTTAGCTACGTATGGACTCTCGTCACCTCGTGCGTACGTAGCCCCCACAACAAGCAGCACATAACATATACATCGCCTGTAGAGTAATTTCCCCCTCACAAAGTTAGGCAGGAGACTTACCTCGCTCCGAAATCCGATAATCGGCTCCGATGCCTCTCTAACGCCTCAAACCGATGCCCATCGATCCGAAACTATCCAAACAATGTGCAAACCAATCAAAATATATTTCAATACTCATAACTTAATAATATATAATAATTTCTAACTCCGCTCGAGATTTCAACAACCCCCAGGTCCACATGCCCGGTTTTTGAATTATTTTTGAAGATAATCATTACCCAATAGACCACAAACTCAAATATATAATTTATTCCCAATATCATGTCCAATTTCATGATCAAAATCCAAAAATATCATTTCTAGATTTTCTTTGAAACTATAATTTCTATAAATTTTCCTGTTAAAATCCATATATAACCCATGTATTTAACTCAAAACAAGTAGGAATAACTTAGCTTATGATATACGGCGAAAATGATCTTCAAGAATCACCTTAAATCGCCCCATTTATGCTCCAAGAAATTAAAAGATAAGAAATGATCTCACAATCCCAAAATTAGATGTTTAATACACCTGCCAGGCTTCCTTCTTCGCGATCACGATCATTAGCCATGCGATCGCGGTTAACTAAAGTTCCAACATCGTTTCCTTCATCGCGATTGCGACCAAAATCCTGCTATCATGATGTGCAAGTTTTATTTTATTCCTCACAGACACCCTTAGGTATAATGGCTATAACATTTTGTAAAAGAATTCAAATGATAAAAAGTTTGATTTTCTGTAAACTAGATTCCAAGAGTTACAACTTTCTTTTTTGAATTATCTCCAAATTCCTTGTAGATTGCAAGATATAAGCTCCCGAAATCAAACCACTGACAGCAGAAATTCCTTCTACGCTATCGCGACCCTTCCTTCCGCGATCGTGATTCACAAGGCCATAAATGCACTTTGATCAACGTGATCACGATTCACACCCCTCGCATCAGATATCAGCAGTTCAAAAGGGCAAAAAGGTAGTCCAAAACCACCCCCAAATCTCACCCGAGGTCTAATGAAACCCGTCCAATCTTTCTAACAAGTTTATATACCCTATGTAAACTTGCCCAAATGCTTGGAACATAAATTACAACATCGAAACCAAGAATTAAAGATCTAGTCTTTTATTACTTTTTCTTGTTTGTTTTCTTATATTAAAATAGATAATGAGTAGTATTGTTTTTTTCCTATCTATTTTTGGTTGTTTGTTTAAGCAATGAATTTCTTCAAATTTAATGAGGAGCTTCATATATTAGTACGTCTCATTTTCAAACAAATTGAGATCAATTATAAAAATTCTCGCTAACCAAATTAAATAGGAACTTAACATGTCTCTGAAGTCGGCGAGTGCCGATTTCAATCTAATAACTGCAAAAAGTTAAAAATAACACAATAGTAATTAAGAAAATAAACATAGGTTCGACTGAATTAGATGATGTAATGATAATTGGATATAAATCACATGTAAATCTGTTATGTCACAAATCAATTCCTACTATAGGCCGTGCTAGAACCCAGCGTCGCTGTTAGGCAAGCCAACAGTGAACTACCAACTTAATTATTCATTTTATTACTTTTAAAATTATGAATTTTTATTAACTAAATAAATCTATGTATTAAAATCATGGTACATACAATTTGGTAAAATATAAAATAAAAGTATGACAATGTTGAGGAAAACCGCAAACAATTACCAGAACATCCCAAAATCCGGTGTCGCAAGTGCATGAGTATCTACTAGGAAGTGCAATAATAATAATACAACCTCTGACTGAAATATGAGATAGACAGGATAAAGTAAATAAATATGATGGAGACTCTATGTCCTGCATGTCGTAACATGGAATACAACTAACCATAAAGTCCTCTCGGCAACTGCGCCTATGCGCACAAATGACTATCAGAAATATACCTGCATAATTAGTGCAGAAGTGTAGTATGAGTACGTAAATCAACACGTACCCAGAAAGTACCTGGCCTAACTCCGGAGAAGTAGTGACGATGGGTCGATATCGACATTTACTAGTGGTCCAATAAATCAATATAATAAATTCTAAACAAATATAAAACATAGCAGTAATAATAGGGTAATAACTATAACTAACATAACCCTCCAACCTGATGACAGGATAAATTTCTCAAATTTCATGTACTATCTCAACAAATAGAAGAAATCAAAGGATACCTCAAACGGGTGAGGAATATCAAGTGTTATCTCACAAAAGTAAGGCATAGCATGTAACTGCTAGATCTTAATCAAAAGAGGAATCTCATGAATATTCGGACTCCTAGCGATATTACGTACGAGTTATGCCAAGGTCGTACGGTCCGATCCAGAATAGTGTGTACACTGTCGAGGGTCGACCGGAGCGAACCATGGATGCATCTCAAATATATTGCCGAAGTATTTGGCCCGATCCACAGGAAGAGGAGAAACTTATTGAATTACTAGTCACGTATTTGTAATACATGAACATGGACGTAAAGTAAGCATAATGTTTACCAGTAATCGGATATCTAATCAAACAATTCACGGTATCGAGATTCGACCTAACATGATCTCTAATCAAATTATATTTATAGGTTTAGATAATTAAACCAACAAGTTGAGTTCAGGTGATAAAATACCACATGATATAGTCCTAAGTCTACCCGGACATAAGCATAATTTTAACTACCTATGGACTGTCATCACCTCGTGCGTACGTAGCCTCCACAACAAGCAGCACATAACAAATATATCATCTATGGGGTAATTCCCCCCTCACAAAGTTAGGCAGGAGACTTACCTCGCTCAGAAATCTGATAACCGGCTCCAACGCCTTTCTAACACCTCAAATCGATGCTCATCGATCCGAAACTATCCAAACAACGTGCAAACAAATCAAAATATACTCCAATACTCATAACTTAACAATTTATAGCAATTATCAACTCCGCTCAAAAAGCCAATAAAGTCAACCTCCGTACCCACGTGTCCAGATTCTGAATTCTTTTTGAAGATAATCATTACCCAATACACTATGAATTCAAATATATAATTTATTCCCAATGTCATGTCTAATTTCGTGGTCAAAATCCAAAAATACCATTTATAAGTTTTCTTCCAAACTATAATTTCTATCAATTTCCATGTTAAAATCCTATATAACCCATGTATTTAACTCGAAACAAGTAGGAATAACTTAACTTATGATATAAGGAGAAAATGATCTTAAAACATTACCCCATATCGCCCCACATGTTCTATAAGAACTTAAAAGAGAAGAAATGAGCTCAAAATCTCGAAATTAGATGTTTAATACACACGTCAGACCTCCTTCTTCATGATCACGGTCATTAGCCATGTGATCATGGTTAAAAAAAGTTCCAGCATCGTTTTCTTCATCGCGATCGCGGCCAAAATCGCGCAATCACGATGTACAAAATTTGTTTTCTTCTTCATAGATACACTTTGTTATAAATGCCATAATATTTTGTAAGAAATTCCAAATGACAAACGGTTTAATTTACTAGAAACTAGATATAAAAAACTACAACTTTTATTTTTGGATCATCCCCAAATTCCTTATTGATTGCAAGATATAAGCTCCCGAATTCAGATTACTGACAGTAGAAATTCCTTCTACGCGATCGCGATTCACAAGTCCAGAAATGGACTTTGCTCTTCGCGATCGTGGCCCGGACCTCCGCGATCGCGGTCGCGATTCACACCCCTGGCATCAGATATCAGAAGTTCAAAAGGGCTTAAAAGTGGTCTGAAACCACCCCAAAACTCACCCGAGGTCCGAGGAACCCCGTCCAATCATTCTAAAGAGTTTATATACCATATGTAAACTTGTCCAAAGGCTCAGAATACACATTACAACATCGAAACCAAGAATTAAAGATCAAACTCAATTTCTTAAACTCTCTTAACTTTCAAACCCTCATCCTTCGTCGAACGTGTCCGAATCATAATTAAACATTTTGGAATGACACCAAAATTTGGGTACAAGTCACAAATCACAATACGAACCTATTCCAAGGCTCGGAATCCCAAACAGACATCAATAACCCCATAGTCCACTTCAACTCTAACTTAGGAAATTCAAAACATTCAAAATGCCAGCTTTCCACAATAACTGCTGAAATGCTTCTGGACCATCCGATACTTAATCTGAACATACTCTCAAGTCCAAAATCATCATACGAACCTATTGGAACCTTCAAATCGTCATTTCGAGGTCGTTTACTGAAAAGTCAAAACTTGGTCAACCTTTTTAATTTAAAGGTTCCCGAATTGAGAATTTTCCTTCCCAATCTACTCTGAACTTCCCGAAATTCAAATTTGACTACTCGTACTAGTCATAATACATTAAGGGAAGCTTCTCAAGGCCTCAAACTGCCGAAAGACGTGCTAGAGCTTAAAATGACCGTTCGGGTTGTTACACTCTCCCCCACTTAAACATACGTTCAAAACCATTTCCTAGTTGCCCAAAAGCATTGTTTAGCACCTCGTCCACCTACCCGTACCACCACAACCCATATGAGCACATTAGCTCAAACCAGACTAAAGACCCTTCCTGTCACCTTAGCCCACAAGCCTTAGAACCAAATTACAACATCTAGAATTTTCTACAAGACCTGATTCTAACATACGAAACACTATATCAATCTCAACACCATGTACCAAAACATGATTATGCACCCATGGTGAAATCACATAATGCACTGCATAATTCGTATGCCCATAATTACATCCTCCAACCGTAGAAGCTATAAATTCACTAACCTGATGATCGTAGTATACCTCATAACATATATAAGCCATGTTCTAACCCTCGTAATAGTGCGATGATGAAAGAGATGTGTAGAATCTCATAACCCCTCGCCAAATCAATAATTCATGAAATTCCTCTGCTCAATAAGAACCCTTGCCTGATTCTGAACTGAATAGTGATATTTTCCCTCTAATATACCTTATATAAATCCGACTGCACTGATTTCAGGTCCAACAACCTCATCTCACCCAATACAAGTTGCTCGAGCAAAACGCCATCTCAAACACCGTCTAAAATCTCATACTACGCCATCCATGCACCAACAAGCTACAACTCGAATATGACCAATAAGGAAAACGAACTCTGGTAAAGAACTACCCAAGTTGCATAACATTCAAATCAACCAGACAAACGCTATGAACCTATCCCAAAGTAAGAAACAACACAAATGCAATAAGTATAAGGAAACGTACTAAAAATCTCACTGATGCAGCGTGCAACCCGATCTAAACATCATACTCGTGGCGGCGTGCCACCCGATCCACACATACAATCAATAAGGAAGTACCTAACGAGCCAGGATGCTCAAACCCATGAAATATACGAATATCGACCATCAGCACATCAAGTTCAGAAACACAAACCTTAGGATACATATAGCTCCATGCGCTACAAAATGCCAAGCACGAGAGCCATCTCGCTCATATAACACCACAAGCTACACCGGATCACAACACATGTGTGGAAAATTACGTCATCTCACAACCCACATGGCATAAAAGAGTAACACATGAAATAGACGGCAACAGGAATAACATCTGCTATGCCTGAAGACTCATCCATAAGAAATGTTATGTTGAATAAGAATATGTGATCTGGTGTAGAATATACATTCATATTAGGCCTACTAACGGACCACAAGCCGATTTCGATCATCCTATAATAGGCCAATAACCTTCCAAAGATCCACAATGACCCTATTCATGACATGTACAATCGACCGTCAAAACCGGAACAATCTTCTATAGTCCGCAACCAAAGGAATAAAGCGTTTCTCAGACATAAGTTCTCCAATCAGCAATAGTACCAAAATCTTCATACCTGATTTTAATCTCTAACACTTAAATGACTAACATATCACACTTATACGACCATCCCATGGGATATACCCCCACAACCTTCCACACCAGGTAGTAAAACATGCACATCCATGGAAAACAAACCATATTATTTCTGTAATGCAAATTATGAACTCGCAATTCAATACGCAATACCTTTTTCATAGAACATCATTCTCATGAGACACTAAAATAGCTTCAGCATACTCTAAAAGTCTGAAATCTCTACTGCTTCTTTGAACTCATGACATCCTCAACAAAACTAAACCGCAACCTTGACCTTTCAATCCCAATTCCATACCGCTGACTGCACCTATCATGTTGTTACACGAGAATACAAGAATTTCATCATAACAACTAAACCACAAGTAGAATAAACACTTAATCGGCTAGAAACCTTTTACATAACTCATTTCAGAAGAATAATTGCATCACGCAGTCAAATTCCCATAATCGCAGAATACGCCAACCTCAAACCGTGGTCTAAATCGCCATAACTTTTTTGAAACCTATTCACACATAAGAGAACGATAAAAATTAAATATCTCTAAATCAATCAAATTACGGATACTGCCAAGCCCGCAAGTGTAGCCATGAATACCTGAATAAACATACCATACTGACGGAATCAACCATTTCTTTAACCGTGCTGATTCAAACTACTACTAACTGACTCAACTTCTTCCGATTTACTCTTGACTTGCCTTCGAAACAACACTACTATTCAAATACATATCTTAACTCAAACAACACTCATCCTGAGTGACCCAAATCATGAGACCTCTTTGTATTAATACCCATAAACCATTTTAATTATACTCCCCTCATGCACACAATAGCATCTCCAACTGATACACCCGCTCTGAAAGATCTTCTGCGAATCCGAAGCTACTTCCTACATCTCTTTATCATTGCACCGCAGACCCGGTGACATTCATAGAAATTCCCCAAGTCTCTTTCACACTTCTCTGTAATTCCTTAGACACACGACAAACTCAAAAATCCTTAGGCACCACACTTTACTTCTTGAACCCACTAGAACCATTGTAGAGATTCACCCACTTTAATCCAGTCCCGATTATACAACCGAAAACTAGTGCTCCGCTAGAACAGAAACACTCCAAATAAGCAATAATATGAATCCTTTACCTTGTACTTCATATCCATAAGAAGTATAAAATTTGAGTTATCCCAAAATCTACGCATGAATCGATAACGCGAAAGATAGCACACATTCATAAAATTCCTTTCTCGAATTACCCTTGATGTTTTCTTCCCTTAGTCATAACTAATCCATCAACGTACCGGTTTTCAAAAACCGATAGGCACATAACCATGTGACCCAATCATAGACGGTAGGCTCCCCCACTTAGCTTTAAGCCATAATCACATAAATTCAAAACCCACAGTGACTCCTCCCTCTCAGTTACTATGATCTCGCATTGTTACTCCGCCAAATTTCTCGCAAGTTCTTGTTAAACTTTTCATAACATATCCCGAATTAACATGCCTAAGCGCACACTCAACCTCCTGACAACCGCACCATCTTCTTCAGCCGATCCAAGCCCACATCGTAGTACATACCTCATGTTGGATAGAAAGTTGAACTCCTCATAGGAACTTCATCAGAAACTACACAAACCCTAACCTGCTCACAGGAGATAGCCAACTTGTGTAATTCCATATCGACATCCTCCTACGACATTGTCGTAGTTATAATTACTATGAAATTAGTTAATTCTCTAGGGTCCACACTCACCCGCCAGCCACAAGAATCCGTTCATTCCATTAACATCAATCGAATGTCCAACAATGCATTCATAACTCGAAGTCATATTACACCCCACCAAAACGGTAATCTTTCATACACGTTCCTCTATATCCCAAGCAAACTATTTCCGTCATATTCGAACTTCCTAGATATAGAAGCCACCATCTCAAACGAAATATGCAGACTTAGTCCTTTGTTCACCATGACCCAACTCGCACCAAGCTTTCTCAAAGCATGTGGCTATCCTACCACAAAATTCATACTATATGTTAACACTCCCATTCTGGGTTAACCATCTTCCCAAACGAACTACTTGATCTCTACTGCTCATACTCAACCTACTAACAATTCAACCACCGTGAGTCATATCCCACCATGTCTTTCATCATTCTTCGCTGCTAAAAATACTGTCTCAAATCATAACCCATCTCTATGGTATACGAACAGAGTACCACAACCTATGAGCCCCCTCGAGGACCATCTCCCTCGAATCATCGATGATAGAACACTAATTTGACCCTGCAGCTGCCACTTACCGCCATCTCTGATAACCATTTCTTAAATTTCATAACACCATGCCCCAAAGGCAAATAAATGAAGACAACCATATCGATGAGACTTACTGCGTTCAAATAGGGACGACAATGCCACGATACAAACAGGAATTCCACCAAGTTGGAAATGTCGAATCTCCCTACTCCGTCAACCAAAACCTGAGCATTCATAGACCGGTTGCCTTTCTAGTACTGGAACGAATACCAAACTTCCCAATCATGAGCCGAATCCTCCTCCTCCGGAATCATTCATTACCGCAACACGTAAATAAGCACCCTACTATTTACACAAGCACTACGCAATAACAACGCATAAACATCATAATGCACTGTGCATAGCCTCGAAACCATAGGCAAACTCTAGGTTGAAATGACAGAATACCCCTCCACAAGGCGATGATAATAGTTCGCTCACATACACATGGAAAGACATCATGCACCATATATGTAGCATCTCTACGACTCATAGTTGCCCAACTGAGACCGAATGCTCGACGTCGGGTAAGAATGTGTATGAAGGAAATAAAGGCACAAGCTTCGACAAAATCAAATCGTACGACGAGGAATCCAGAAAGGAAAGTTCTCCTATCAGCCCTGTAGCCTCTCGAAGATAAGTAAATACGTCTCTGTATCGATCCACAAGACTCTACTAGACTTGCTCATGACTCGTGAGACCTAAGTGAACCTAGTGCTCTAATACCAAGCTGTCACGACCCAATTCCCACTATAGGCCGTGATGGCGTCCAACGTCGCCGTTAGGCAAGCCAACGGTGAACTATAAAGTAAATTATTTAGTTTATTACTTTTGAAATCATGAAATTTTATTAAATAAATAAATCTATGCATTAAAATCATGGTACATACAATTTGGTAAAATATAAAATAAAAATGTGATAGTGTTAAGAAAAACTACAAACAATTACTAGAACATCCCAAAACTTGGTGTTACAAGTGCATGGGCATGTACTAGAAAGTACAATAATAATACAACCTTTGACTGGAATATGAGATAGACAGGATAAAGTAAATGAATATGATGGAGACTCTATGTGCTGCTGATCGTAACATGGAATACAACACACCGTAAAGTCCCTGGCAACTACGCCTACGCGCCCAAATGACCATCAGAAACATGCTTGCACAATAAGTATAGAAGTGTAGCATGAGTACGTAAATCAATATGTACCCAGTAAGTATCTAGCCTAAGCCAGGGGAAGTAGTGACGAGAGGTCGACATCGACACTTACTAGTAGTCCAATAAATCAATATAATAATTTATAAATAGATATGAAACACAACAGTAATAATAGGGGAAGAACTATAAATAACATAACCCTCCAACCTGATGATAACATAGATTTCTCAAATTTCATGTATTATCTCAACAAAAAGAAGAAATCAAAGGCTACCTCAAACGGGTAAGGAATATCAAGTGCTATCTCAAACAAATAAGGCATAACATGTAACTGCCACATCTTAATCAAAAGAGGAATCTCATGAATATTCGGACTCCTAGCGGTATTACGCACGAGTTATGCGGGTCGTACAGTCCGATCCAAAATAGTGTGTACACTACCGAGGATCGACCGGCGTGAACCATAGATGCTTCTCAAATATACCACTAAGGCGTTCGGCCCGATCCATAGGAAGAGGAGAAACTTATTGAATTATGAGTCACTTATTTGTAATACATAAACATGGACGTAAAGTAAGCATAACTATTACGGTAATCGAATATTCCATCAAACAACTCAAGGTATCGAGATTCGACCTAGCATGATCTCTAATAAAATTATATTTACAAGTTTAGGTAATTAAACTAACAAATTGAGTTCAGGTAATACAAATATCGCATGATATAGTCCTAAATCTACCCGGACATAAGCATGATTTTAGCTATGTATGGACTCTCGTCACCTCGTGGGTACGTAGCCCCCACAACAAGCAGCACATAACAAATACATCACCTATGGGTTAATTTCCCCCTCACAAAGTTAGGCAGGAGACTTACCTCGCTCCGAAATCCAATAACCGGCTCCAACGCCTTTCTAACACCTCCAACCAATGCCCATCGATCCGAAGCTATCCAAACAACGTGCAAACCAATCAAAATATACTCCAATACTCATAACTTAACAATTTATAACAAGTCATAACTCCACTTGAAAATCCAATAAAGTCAATCACCGAGCCCACGTGTATGGATTCTGAATTTTCTTTGAAGATAATCATTACCCAATACACCACGAATTCAAATATATAATTTATTTTCAGTTTCATTTCCAATTACGTGGTCAAAATCCAAAAATACCATTTCTAGGTTTTCTTCCAAATTGCAATTTCTATCAATTTCCATGTTAAAATCCATATATAACTCATGTATTTAACACGAAACAGGTAGGAATAACTTACCTTATGATATATGGTGAAAATGTTCTTCAAAAATCACCCCAAATCGCCCCCCATGTGCTCCAAGAACTTAAAAGAGAAGAAATGAGCTCAAATTTCCGAAATTAGATGTTTAATGCATGCACATGCCTCCTTCTTCGCGATCGCAGTTAACAAAAGTTCCAGCATCGTTTTCTTCATCCCGTTCGCGGGATATTATTTTGTTTTCTTCTTCACATATACACTTCGGTATAATTGACATAACCTTTTGTATAAAATTCCAAATGACAAACGGTTTAATTTTCTAAAAACTAGATTCAAAGAGCTACAACTTTTATTTTCTTGATTATTCCCAAATTTCTTATACATTGCATGATATAAGCTCCCGAAATCAGGTTACTGACAGTAGAAATTCCTTCTATACAATCACGACACTTCCTTCCGCGATCGCTATTCACAAGGCCAGAAAGGCACTTTGCTCTTCGCAATCATGACCCGAACCTCCGCGATTGCCTTCACACCCCTGGCATCAGATATCAGCAGTTCAAAAGGGCCTAAAAGTAGTTTAAAACTATCCCAAAACTCACCCGACGTCCTAGGAACCCCGTCAAATCATTTTAACAAGTTTATATACCCTATGTAAACTTGTCCAAAGGCTCGGAACACAAATTACAACATCGAAACCAAGAATTAAGGATCGAACTCACTTTTTTAAACTCTCTTAACTTTCAAACCTTCATCATTTGCCGAACGCGTCCGAATCACACTTTAACATTTTGGAATGACACCCAATTTTGCGTACAAGTCACAAATCACAATACGAATCTATTCCAAGGCTCAAATTCTAAAAGGGCATCAATAACATGAAACTCCACTTCAACTCGAACTTAGGAAATTCTAAAACCTTCAAAATGGCAGCTTTTCACAATAAGCGTCGAAATGCTTCTGGACCATCCGATACTTAATTCGAATATACGTCCAAGTCCAAAATTATCATACGAACCTATTGGAACCTTCAAGTCTCGATTCCGAGTTTGTTTACTCAAAAGTCAAATCTTGGTCAACTCTTTCAACTAAAAGTTTCTGAATTGAGAATTATCCTTCCTAATAAACTCCGAACATTCCGAAATTCAAATCTAACTACACGTACAAGTCATAATAAATGAAGTGAAACTACTCAAGGTCTCAAACCACCGAACGACGCGTTAGAGCTCAAAATGACCGGTCCGATCGTTATATGTTACATGTACAAGTAAATTTTTAATATCAAATTCTTTTCTCTTAGCTTGTCATTATGCAATTGCAAATAGAAAACATTGAATGAAAACGTTGGTACAATTTGACAGTAACAGAAATTCCAAAATATCCTCAATTTAATAAATTATTAACACCGAATGACTAATGTGTTCTCGGAGATACCAAGATAAGAGTTTAGGGGCTGGTTGTGACTAACCATAATATCGGAATTTAACTGAAACTTTTGAATTTACCTCTGGCTTTACTGGCCCTGAGATTAGAGATGATGGTTCAAAGCAATATTTTAAAAGGTTTTTCTGGGGCTTGCTCCCATAAGAGCACTTGCATAAAGCCACGAGGTTCACGTGTGGTTTTGTTTGTTGAGGCTTATGCCCCAAGAGTCCAGCTCTGCACATTAAATGCGCGTAACGTTCAATGTTCATGACTCATCCAATAATTCATACGCAAAATCATGTGCCAAATTTACAGTAATTTTGACCCTTAAAATTCTTTATCAAATGAATAATAAAAGTATCATGACCCAAATTTACCTATAGGTCGTGATGGCGTCCAACATCCCAGCTAGACAATCCAACTAATGATTTAAACATGTATTCATTTCTTTAAAAATTATCCGAGTAATAAAACTCGGAGTACTTGCAAAAAAGAAATTCAGACAATGTGAGAAATAAGATAAATTAAAACTCAAGTAAAATAATTAAATCCAAAAATTCTACTAGTGTGTGCCAAGACCTGGTGTCACGAGTATATGAGCATCTAGTAGATTATACAAAATTCTAAATATTGTCTGAAAAAAAATAGATAGAATACAAATAAAAGAAGAGGCACTAGTTGTTACAGAACAACTCATAAAGGCAACTCACCACTAAGCCTCTAGATAACGTGGGTGCGCTCCGATAGGTCCTCCGATAGTACCTGCCTCAGCTCCTGCACAAAAAGTGCAGCAAGCGTAGCATGAATACGTAAACAACGTGTACCCAGTAATTATCAAGCCTAATCTCGAAGAAGTAGTGACGAGAGGTCGACTTTGACACTCACTATGAGTCAATAATATTACAATAGGAATACTCAATTAAACATGATTTTTAGGCTAACATCAATGATTTTCTTAACAAGCAGAAATAATAAATTTCTTAAATTTCAATAAATTCCCAATTTATAAATTAACTTTACAAGCTGCAATTAAAGTGTCAAGGTATCGTGTAATTATTATTATTAGGCACGATTTCTGCCGAGGTCGTACGGCTCAATCCAGAATGTCGTGTACACTGTCGAGGGATGTGCGGCGCGATCCATAGATGCATCTATACTGCCGAGGCGTTCGACCCACTCTACAAGAAAGGAGGACATTTTCTTATGTACGTACCTCCGGAATGCTAGTATATATAATTTAAGATTAATACGAGAGGATGTACAATTTCAATTTAGCAGTTAAAGATTTTTTACAAAATTCAAGTACGTGAAATTTCAGTCTTTTACTATTTTTCTCTAACAAATACAATTTAGTTCTAATACTATAGTTACTTAAAGGATACAATTATCATACGTAATTCATGATTTGAGTCCTAAACTACCCGAATTTTAGCATATATAGTAGCTACGCATGGACTCTCGTCGCCTCGTGCGTACGTAGCCCCGACAATTAGCAAAATTATTAATTTTGAATCACCTATGTGGTAAATTTCCCCTTACAATGTTAGACAAGATCCCACTTCCGATCACGATGTCGTGTATAAAAACCCAATTCGGTGCCAAAAAATCTGAAACTATCCAAATGTTATATAAAATAATTAATATATGCTTAATAATTCAAAATCAGACTATTAAATAAATTACCCTACCCAAAGTGGTAAAATTCCTAAAATTTATCCCGGGTCCACGTGCCCGAATTCCGAAAATTCTCGGAGGAAATCGTTACCCATACTCTCAAAAACTCAAATATATAATTTTCATCCAATTCCATAACTATTTTCGTGGTTAAAATCTCATTTTTATAAAACTCTAAGTTTTTCCTCTAACCCTTGATTTCCATCATTTACAGGTTATATTCTACCCATAATCTATGTATTTAATTCAAAGTGTGTAGAATTAACTTACCTTCAAGTTGTTAGTTGAAATCCCCTCTCAAAAAGCTCCAAATATCGCCCAAGAATAGAAGAGATGGGGCTAAAAATGGTGAAATCCCGTTTTTAAGACATTATGTTTGGTACAGTGAACCCTTTATTCACGAGCGCGGTTAGTGCCTCGCATTCGCGAAGGCAATATTCCACAGCCTTAAAATTACCCTTCGCGAACGCGACAGGGGTGTTGCGAACGCGAAAGCTTACTGGCCTGCCCTTCACGAACGCGAGTATACCATCGCGAACGCGTAGTCCAAAACTCCCGGGCTTTGCGAAAGCGAAGGGCAATAGCCCAACTCGCATTTTCCTTTTTCGTGAACGCGAGGGTCCTTCCGTGTTCGCAAAGAAGGAAACCAGAACTGGAATTTCTTGTTTTTCCAACTTAGCCCCGGGTGGTTCAAAACTTACCTGACCCTCCCCCCTCCCCCGGGGACCCCGTCCAAATGCACCAACAAGTCTGAAAACATAACATGGATTTGCTCGAACTCTTGAAACACGCAAATCAACAACGAAACTAAGAATTGCACCCCAAAACCGAATTGGATCAAAATATGAACTTCAAGTTTCTAACTTTCTCCGAACGCGCCGAATCATACTTATACTACTCGGAATGACACCAAATTTTGCGTGCAAGTCTTAAATCACCATACAGAACTATTCCCAAACTCGGAATTTCAAACGAACTTCGATTACTCCAAAACCTACTCCAAACCAAATTTAAAGAACCTTAAAACCTTTAAATAGTTGATTTTTACCATTAAGTGTTGAAATGCCCCCGGTTTGTCCAAATTATGATTCGAACATACACCCATATCCAAAATCATCATACAAACCTATTGGAACCGTCAAATCCCAATTCCGGGGTCGTTTACTAAAAATATTATCCGGAGTCAAACTTAGCATTTTAAGGCCAATTTAAGGAACCAAGTATTCCGATTTCAACCCGAACACTTCCAAATCCTGAACCAACCATCCCCGCAAGTCATAAATAAATAAAACCACATACAAGGAGTTTTATTTAGGGGAACGGGATTCTAAAAGTCAAAATGACCGGTTGGGTCATTACATTCTCCACCTCTTAAACAAACGTTCGTCCTCGAACGAGTTTAGAATTATACCTGGAGTGCTGAATAAGTGTGGATATCTGCTCTGCATGTCCTCCTCGGCCTCCCAAGTCGTTTCTTCGACTGGTTGGCCCCTCTATTAGACTTTTACCGCAGTACTCCTCTTGGACCTCAACTGGCGAACCTGTTTATCAATAATGGCAATTGGTTCCTCTTCATAACCTAAACTCTTATCTAGTTGAACTGTGCTGAAGTCTAACACGTGTGATAGGTCGGCATGATACTTCCGGAGCATAGATACATGGAAAACTAAATGAACTCCCGATAGACTAGGAGGCAAAGCAAGCTCGTAAGCCACCTCCCCAACTCGTCTCAACACCTAAAATGGGCCTATAAACTATGGGCTCAACTTGCCCTTTTTCCCAAATCTCATGATTCCCTTCATCGGCAAAACCTTCAAGAGAAATTTTTCACCCACCATAAAAGATAAATCACGCGCTTTCTAATCCGTGTAACTATTCTGTTTGGACTATAGTGTACGAAGTTGCTCCTAAATCAACTTTACCTTTTTTCTAAGGTGTGCTTCACCAAATCAGTACCATATAACTTAGCCTCACCGGGCTCAAACCATTCGATGGGCGAACGACATCGTCGACCATATAAAGCCTCAAATGGAGCCATCTAGATGCTGGATTGGTAACTGTTATTATAAGAAAACTCGGCCAAAGGCAAGAAACGATCCCACTGACCTCCAAAGTCAATCACACATGCCCTGAGCATATCCTCCAAAATCTGAACTGTCCACTCCGACTGCCCGTCGGTCTGCGGATGAAAGGTTGTAATGGGCTCTACACGGGTCCCCAATTCACTCTGTACTGCTCTCCAGAAATGTGAAGTAAACCGAGGGTCTCAATCTGATATGATAGAAATTTGCACACCCTGCAACCGAACTATCTCCTGAATATAAATCTGGGCCAACCTCTCCGAAGTGTACATAGTCACAACTAGAATAAAGTGTGCCGACTTGGTCAACCTGTCGACAATGACCCAAAGTGCATCAAACTTTTGCAAGGTCCGCCTCAACCCAACTATAAAGTCCATAGTAATGCATTCCCATTTCTACTCCGATATAGTAATTTGCTGAAGTAGACTACCTGGCCTCTGGTGCACATATTTAACTTGCTGGCAATTTAGACACCTGGCTACATACTCCACTATGTCCTTTTTCATTCGTCTCCACCAATAATGCTGTGCCAGATCACGATACATCTTTGTAGCACCTGGATAAATAGAATACCGAGAACTATGTGCCTCCTCTAGGAACGTTTTCATCATTCCATCCATATTAGGAACACATAGACAATCCTAGAATCGCAGAACAACCATCTACACCTATAGTAACTTCCTTGGAACCACCTCGTAGTACCTTTTCTCGAAGAACTAATAAGTGTATATCATCATACTGGCGAGCCTTGATCTGCTCCAATAGTGAAGACTGGGCTACAACACACGCAAGAACTCGACTGGGCTCTGAAATATCCAATCTTACAAGTCTGTTAGCCAAGGACTGGATATCCAAAGCTAATGACCTCTCATCTGCTGCAATGAAAGCCAAACTACCCATACTTTCCGCCTTTCTACCTAAGGCGTATGCAACTACATTTGGCTTGCCCGGATGATATAGGATAGTGATATCATAATCTTTTAGTAACTCAAGCCATCTGTGTTGCCTCAAATTTAAGTCCCTCTGCTTGAACAAATACTGCAAACTGCGATGATTGGTGTAAACTTCATAAGACACCCCATAAAGATAATGCCTCCAAATCTCAAGAGCGTGAACAATCACATCTAACTCCAAATCATATACTAGGTAATTCTTCTCGTGGGGTTTCAGCTGACGTGAAGCATATTCAATAACTCGCCCCTCCTGCATTAATACACAACCCAAACCAACGTGTGAAGCGTCACAATACACTGTATACACCCCCGAACAGGAAGATAACACTAACACTGGTGTTGTAGTCAATGCTGTCTTGAGCTTCTGAAAGCTCACCTCACAATCATCAGACCATCGAAACAGAGCATCCTTCTGGGTTAATTTGGTAAAAGGTGCTGCAATAGATGAAAAACCTTCCACGAACCGACAATAATAACCTGCCAAGCCTAGGAAACTCCTGATCTCAATCGCCAAAGTGGGACGATGCCAATTTTGAATTGCCTCGATCTTTTTGGGATCAACTTTAATGCCCTCACCCTATACGATATACCCCAAGAATGCCTCGCATTTGGAGAACTTAGCATATAGCTTTTGTTCCCGCAGTGTCTGAAGCACCACTCTCATATGCTGCTCGTGCTCCTCCTTACTGCATGAGTAGATCAAAATGTCATCAATGAAAACAATGACAAACGAATCAATATATGGCATGAATACACTGTTCACTAAATCCATAAATGCTACAGGGGCGTTAGTTAAATCGAAGGACATTACCAGGAACTCATAATGGCCATATTTAGTCTGAAAAGCAGTCTTCGGTACATCCGAATCCTGAATCTTCAACTGATGGTACCCCGACCTCAAGTCGATCTTAGAGAACACCTTAGCACCCTGCAACTAGTCAAATAGATCATCAATACGCGGCAACAAGTACTTGTTCTTAATAGTGACTTTGTTCCATTGGCGATAATCAATACACATTCGCATCGTTCCATCCTTTTTCATCACAAATAATACCAGTACACCCCAAGGCGATACACTCGATCTGACGAACCCTTTGGTTAGTAACTCCTCAAGCTATTCTTTTAATTTTTTCGGAGCCATGTGATACAGTGGGATAGATATAGGCTGGGTATCTGCATCCAAGTAAATACAAAAATAAATATCATGATCTGGTGGCATGCCTGGAAAATCTGAAGGAAATACATCGGAGAATTCCCGGACTACAGGTACTAAATCCATCACCGGAGTCTCTACAATAGTATCCCGAACATAGGCTAGATAAGCCAAAATACCCTCCTCGACCATGTGTCAAGCCTTCAGAAAAGAAATAACCCAATTAGATGCACTAACAGACGAACCCTTCCATACTAACCTAGGAAATGCTGGAATAGCCAAGGTAATAGTCTTGGCATGGAAATCTAGGATGGCGTGGTATGGAGATAACCAGTCCATGCCCATGATGATCTCAAAAACGTTCATCTCAAGTAGCAGAAGATCTGCTCTAGTTTCATAACCACAGAATGTAATAATGCAGGACTGGTAGATCCGATACACAACAATAGAATCACCCACATGAGTGGACACATAAACAGGAGTACCTAAGGACTCACGAGAAACACCTAAGAAATGAGCAAAATAGAGATGACACATATGAATATCTATATCCTAGATTAAATAATACGGAGGAATATTTGCCGAAACAGAAATAACACCTGTAATTACTGCATCTGAGGCCCCTGCATCTGGTCTAGCCGGAAAGGCATAGAATTGAGCTGGATCGCCAACTGGCTGGCCTCCACCTCTAGGACGGCCCCTACCCACCTGCCCTCCAGCTCTGGGTGGTCAGACGGCTAGTAGAGCAACTGGTGCGGTAATCATAGGCTGTTGACCCTGCGGCACGGGTCTACCCCGAAGCCTGGGGCAGAATCTCCGTATGTGACTGGGATCCCCGCACTCGTAATAACTTTTTGGTGCGATGGGCTGCTGACTAGAAGTCTGACCCTGGGGACCTGAATACCCACTGGAAGAACCCTGAATAGCTGGTGGGCGATAAGAACTCTCTGCAGAGCATTGAAATAAGGTCACGCTGGGGCACCCCGAGGAGATGGTGGCACTAGATATGGGGGCGTGCTGGACTGCCCTCTCACGAACTGACCTCTACTCCCAGACGGAGCACCTCTGAACTCTCCAGAATATCTAAACCGCTTATCCCACATAACCTGCTCTCGGCTACACTGACACACACCTTTAATCCTTCGGGCTATCTCCGCAACCAACTCATAAGAAGTCCCCATCTCAACCTCTCGGGCCATAGTGGCCTGAATGCCAGTATGTAAACCCGCAACAAACCTCCGCACTCTCTCTGTCTCAGTAGAGAGTATCATAAGTACATGGTGAGATAACTCAAAAAACCTCGCCTAATAAAATATCACTGACATCTGACCCTGCTGGAGATGCTCAAACTAAAACCGCAACTCTTCCCTTTAGGAGGGTGGAATATACCTGTCCAGGAAACTACAGGTGAACCTATCCCAAGTCATGGGAGGAGAATCTGCTGGTCTGCCAAGAAGATAAGACTTCCACCATGTACGGGCTCTGCCCTCCAGCTGAAAAGTAGAAAAGTCTACCCCATGAGACTTCAATATCCTCATGTTGTGCAGTCTGTCCCTGCACCGATCAATGAAATCCTGGGGATCCTCGTGTCGCTCACCCCCAAAGATAGGAGGGTGTAGTCTAGTTCATCTGTTCAATAGCTTCTACGGCTCGGCGGCCGCAGCTGGTCTGGGCTCAAGTGTAGCTGCTGCCACTGGTTGGACTCCACCCACGGGTAGTGCACCCTAGGTTTAATATACAGCAGTTGTCTGCCCATAAGCTTGTGTGGTAGGGGTCTGTGCTCTCCTGCCTGCCTAAGTCATAGTTTCCATGAACCGCATCACACGGCCCATGACCTCCTGGAATCCCGGTGCAGACGTGAAATCCACCGGAGCTGGCTCTACTTCGGGCACCTCACCTTGTTCCTCAATAATAGGATCCTCTGCTGGACCCACTAGTGGCACAACTGGAACAACCCTGGGACGTCCTCATCCCCTACCATAGGCTGGAGCCCTCCCTCGGCCTTAGCCTCAGCCTCTAACAACAGGGGGAGTAGTTCATCCCTGGTCTGGAACCTCATTAGAGCGCGTTATCACCATCTGTGAGAGAATAAGAGAAAGATATTTAGTACTACATTATTTTCACGATGGGAGATGAAGAAAGGTAGTATTCTTTACACCCTATAGCCTCTCGAAGATAAGTCCAGACGTCTCCTTACCAATCTGGAAGACTCTATTAGGTCTACTCATAACTTGTGAGACCTACGTGAATCTAGTGCTCTCATACTATGTTGTCACGACCCAAATTCACCTATAGGCCGTGATGGCGCCCAACATCCCAGCTAGGCAAGCCAACTAATAATTTAAACATGTATTCATTTATTTAAAAATTATCCGAGTAATAAAACTCGGAGTACTTGCAAAAAAGAATTCAGACAATGTGAAAAATAAGATAAATTAAAATTCAAGTAAAATAATTAAATCCAAAAATTCTACTAGTGTGTGCCAAGACCAGATGTCACGAGTATATGAGTATCTAGTAGATTATACAAAATTCTAAATACTGTCTGAAATAAAATAGACAGAATACAAATACAAGAAGAGGCACTAGTTGTTGTAGAATGACTCAGAAAGGCAGCTCACCACTAAGCCTCGAGATAACGTGGGTGCACTCCAATAGGTCCTCCGATAGTACCTGTCTTAGGTCCTATACAAAAAGTGCAGCAAGCATAGTATGAATACGTAAACAACGTGTACCCAATAAGTATCAAGCCTAATCTCGAAGAAGTAGTGACAAGAGGTCGACTTTGACACTCACTATGGGTCAATAATATTATAATAGAAATATTCAATTAAACATGATTTTTAGGCTAACAACAATGATTTTCTTAACAAGCAGAAATAATAAATTTCTTAAATTTCAATAAATTCCCAATTTATAAATTAACTTTACAAGCTGCAATTAAAGTGTCAAGGTATCGTGTAATTATTATTATTAGGCACGATTTCTGCCAAGGTCGTACGGCCTGATCCAGAATGTCGTGTAGACTGCCGAGGGATGTGCGGCGCGATCCATAGATGCATCTATACTGCCAAGGCGTTCTGCCCGCTCCACAAGAAAGGATGACATTTTCTTGTGTACGTACCTCCGGAATGTGAGTATATATAATTTAAGATTAATATGATAGGATGTATAATTTCAATTTTGCAGTTAAAGATTTTTCACAAAATTCAAGTACGTGAAATTTCAGTCTTTTACTATTTTTCTCTAACAATTACAATATAGTTCTAATACTATAGTTACTTAAAGGATATAGTTATCACACGTATTTCATGATTTGAGTCCTAAACTACCCGAATTTTAGCATAAATAGTAGCTACGCACGGACTCTCATCGCCCCGTGCATACGTAGCCCCCACAATTAGCAAAATTATTAATTTTGAATCACCTATGAGGTAAATTCCCCCAAACAAGTTTAGACAAGAGACTTACCTTGTCTCAAAGCCCACTTCCGATCACGATGTCGTGTATAAAAACCCAATTCGGTGCCAAAAAATCTGAAACTATCCAAATGTTATATAAAATAATTAATACATGCTTAATAATTCAAAATTAGACTATTAAATAAATTACCCTACCCAAACTGATAAAATTCTTAAAATTTATCCCGGGCCCACGTGCCCGAATTTTGGAAATTCTCGGAGGAAATCATTACCCCATACTCTCAAGAACTCTGGTCATTTTTATAAAATGACAGATTTTGGACTGAAAACATGTTTTTGTGGTCCAGCGAGCAGCGTGAAGGGGAGGCGAAGAGCCTCCACGCTGAGATGGAGGTGGCTCGGAAGGAGCATACTGACCTGGTTGAATAGGTAAAAATATTTGAAGTTAGTGATGATGAGCTAGGCACGGTGACTAATGGTTAGAATCCGCAGGTCCAACAGAAGATTGATCGGATCGACTAACTCTGAGTTGAAATGGATGCAGTTAAGGCTGATGCCAAAGAATGGAGAGGCGGGATAGCCCGCCTGGCCTCAGAAAAAGGAGACTGCTCGGGCACAACTGACTTCGACGAAAGTCCAGCTTCGGGGGACAAAGAAAAAGGCCGAGGTGTGGGCCCAAAAGGTTGAGGAGTTCCAATCTCAGCTAAGCTTGGCCGTCTCCAGTCGAGAAACTCTTGCCAAGGAGCTCAAAATGGCCAAGTCAGTTGTTGCGGTGGTCAAAGTTGATGCTGACGAGATGGTGGCTCAAAATAAGGCCGATGCCGAGGCGTCCCAGGATCTACTTAAAGATGACGTCGAGCACGCGAAGTGTCAATCCCGAAGAGAGGCCCTTGAGGAAATTCTTGATCGGGGTTTCGACTTATCAGCTGAGATTGAGAGTGCTAAGTGCGTATATATATATATATATATATATATATAAGACTTCTTTTTCCCATTTGACAGTTTCTAAGTTTGTTTTCCTTCGCTTTATTCTTTATGTTTGCAAAGATCGAAATGCCTTAGCATGTAATAATTAGGTCTTGTTCGGAGGTTCGAACAGGCCTTTCTTTCGATATTATTTCGTTTACGATTCGTGGGGGCTCGGTATGATCAGAAGCTTTCCCCAAAATACTTAGAAATTTTTAGATGATAATTTTGCCGAGGGTAGCCTTTTGAACTGGTTTAGAAATTTTGATGGCCTTGTTTTTTGTTATGGGTCTCAGACGTCTCCGAGCCATTTTAGTATGGCCATAGCCTTTTTAGTTCGGGTGTTGCCTATTGGGATTGTTACCTCGAGTTATCTGGGCTTACCTAAGATAACATTCCCCGAGTGGGAGTGGCCGTAGCCTTTAAGGTTCGGGCACTGCTTAATAGGTCTTGTGCCTTCGGGCTCTGATAGCGCGGACCGTCCGAGTTTGTCTTTGGATGGTAGTCCCTGAGTGAGAGCGATCCTTTGAACCCAGATAACGGCGGCCTTTGGGCTCGATATCTTTTGGGGATTGAAAGTAGGAAATGCTTTAAGAGAAAAGAAATAAAAGAAAATTTTTAAGGGACAAGATATTTATCCGCAAGGTAGAAACTTCTTTTTATTTCTGTGCGTAATATATATAGTTACACATGTGTACATGATTTGTATTAGGGCAAGAGCAGTCTATGTGGGAATGGTTCATTTGACCATTTGGCCCTTACAATCAATCCTATCGATCGAGCTGAGACCATTCGATTATAAAGTTTCTTTCCATGCTAAAGTCATTATCTGAGGGTGATGCCCCCAATTGTTCGAGGCCGATCATAGAGAAGCCTCGAATATTGTTGTCATGATCTTGACATTGGTTCATATCCAGCCTTCAACTCAAAGTTAGCACGATTTACTGTTGCCTCGTTAAAAACCTTGCCGAAAAACCCATTTGGGACAAAACCGGTTAAAGGGAAAAAGAGTGCAACGCGTGCTTTCAGGCCTAAATATTGTGCCGTTCTTCGACGGTCGCCTGTAAGTGTTAGTCCAAAATGCAAATAACTAAAAGGAAGGAATGGGGTCGTACCTTAGCAATAATATTGCTTCAAGTGAGTTATGTTCCAGTTGTTCGGTAGTTGCTCACCATTCATTATTCCAAGTTTGTAGGATCCCTTTCTGATAATCTTGATAATTTGATAAGGACCTTCCAGTTCGGCCCCAACTTCCCTTCGTTTGAGTTCCGGGTGCTTAGCGTGACCTTCCTTAAAACTAAGTCCCTAATATTGAACTGTCGAAGGTTGGCTTTTCGATTGTAATACCTCTCGATTCGCTATTTTTGGGCGGCCAACCGAACAAGGGCGGCTTCGCGCCTTTCATCTAGCAGATCCAGCGAGAACGGGGTGGCCCCGGTACTGGACTTCGAGGTCGTACAGTATGCCCATAGGACCTCGGGAAAGATTTCTTTCCATGTTCCCTTGGCGTCGGTCAACCTCTTATTGATGTTTTGGAGTATGGCTTTGTTAGTGGACTCTGCTTGTCCGTTCCCACTAGGGTGGTAGGGTCTTGATAGGATCCTTTTGATCTTTTGGTCCTTGAGAAACTTGCTTACTCTGCTGCCGACGAACTGTTTTCCATTGTCACACACGATATAGGCTGGCATTCCGAACCGACATATGACGTGGTCCAAATGAAATCGATGACTTCCTTCTCCCTGACCTTCTCATATGCATGGTCTTCCATCCACTTCAAAAAATAGTCAGTCATAAATAATATAAATTGAGCCTTACTGGTTGCCCATAGAAGGGGGACAACAATGTCCATCCCCCATTTTATAAACGACCAGGGTGCAACGACCGAATGCAGTAACTCCCCAACTCGCTGAATCATCGGAACATGCCTTTGGCATTCATCACATTTTCGTACGATCTCCTTCGCATCTTTTTCCATGTCGATACAGTAGTAACCGGCCTTCAATTATTTTTCGAACCAATGATTCGACACCTGAATGATTTTCGTAGGTGCCTTCGTGAATTTCCCTCAGAACATACCCGGTATATCCCAGTCCTAGACATATTGCGAGCAGGGCATCAAATGTTCTTCTGAACAGTATTCCATCTTCGGACAAACTAAACCAGGCTGCCTTCGTACGTAGGGCCTTCGATTCCTTTGGATCCGAGGGCAGTTTTTCGGTCTTCAGATTCTATATATTTGTTCCTCCAATCCCAAGTTAGGCTCATTGAGTTTATCTCGGCGTGGCCTTCTTCCACCACCGATCTCATGATTTGTACGACTGTCCCCAAGTTGAACTCATCGTCTTCGACCGACGACCCCAAGTTAGCATGGGCATCGACCTCACTGTTTTGATCCCGAGGTACGTGTTGTAGAGTACACTCCTTGAACCAGTGTAATGTTACCTGCAACTTATCCAAGTACCGTTGCATTCGTTAATCTCTATCCTCAAACGTCCCATTAACTTGGTTCAGCACAAGGTGGGAGTTGCACTTAGCTTCGATTACCTCCGCCCCCAAGCTTTTGGCTAGTTCGAGACCTGCAATCATGGCCTCATATTCGGCCTCGTTGTTAGTCCATTTTATAGTCCTAATATTTTGTCTAACTATATTTCTTGATGGTGGCTTTAATACAATGCAGAGTCTGTACCCTTTTGCGTTCGAGGCACCGTCCATAAAGAGGGTCCAGATCCCCGAAGAAGTCCCCGAGTTGAACAATAACTCTCTTTCGACCTCGGGTATTAGGGCCGGCATAAAGTCGGCCACAAAGTCTACCAAAATTTGAGATTTAATGGCAGTCTGGGGCCGATATTCAATATCGTACCCGCTGATCTCCACGACCCATTTGGCCAACCCTTTCGAGATCTTGGGTTTATGCATTACATTCCTAAATGGGTAAGTAGTCACAACACATATGGGGTGACATTGAAAATACGGTTTCAGCTTCCTAGAGGCGCTTAGTAAAGCGAGCGCCAATTTCTCTAGGTGAGGGTATCTAGTTTCGGCCTCGCCTAAAGTCCTGTTGACATAGTAAATTGGAAATTGCGTACCTTTCTCTTCCCAGACTAGGACTCCACTTACCGCTATTTCTGATACTTCCAGGTACAGGTATAGCTGCTCATCTGTCTTCGGCGTGTGGAGAAGCGGTTTGCTCGATAAATATCGCTTGAGCTCCTCCAAGGCCTGCTGGCACTCCGGTGTCTACGAGAAGTTATTCTTCTTATTCAACAGTGAGAAGAATCAGAGACTCTTGTCGGAAGACCTCGAGATAAATAGCCCCAGGGCGGGTATGCGTCCGGTTAATCTCTGCACGGCCTTCACGTTGTCCACAATAGTGATATCCTCGATGGCTTTGATCTTATCGGGGTTGATTTCGATTCCTCGGTTGGATACCATGAATCCGAGGAATTTACCAGATCTGACTCCAAATGCACACTTCTCTAGATTCGGCTTCATATTATATTTCTTCAATATGCTGAAGGTTTCCTGTAAATGTTTCAAATGGTTCTCTGCTCGTAGGGACTTAACCAACATATCGTCAATGTAAACCTTAGTGATTGTCCTATTTGTCCCTCGAACATCCGCTTTACTAGGCATTGGTAAGTGGCATCGACATTTTTTAGTCTGAATGGCATCACATTATAGCAGTAGGTGCCGTACTTAGTATGAAGGAGGTTTTTTCCTGATCGCTCGGGTTCATCCGTATTTTGTTGTACACAGAATAGGTGTCGAGCAAAAACTGAGGATCTCATGGCTGACCGTAGCATCGATCATGCGATCGATGTTGGGCAGAGGGAAGGAATACTTGGGACATGCCTTATTCAAGTCTTTATAGTCTACACACATTCTTAATTTATTCCCTTTCTTAGGGATTACCACTACGTTTGCTAACAAATTCGGGTATTTAACCTCCCGAACCCTATTTTAAGGAGTTTAGATACCTTATCCTTGATGAAAGCATGTTTGATCTCGGACTGGGTCTCCTTTTCTGTTTGACCGGGTGAAACTTCGGGTCCAGGCTTAGCTTGTGAGTGGTTATTTCCGGCGGGATCCATGTCATATCACGGTGGGACAAAGTGAAACAATCTTCGTTAGCTATGAGAAATTGAATGAGTTTTTTCCTGAGCTCGGGGCTTAACCCCATGTGCAGGTATACCTTTTGATCAGTCAAGCATTCGATTAGTAGGATTTGCTCTAGTTCCTCGACCGTTGATTTGGTAGCATCGGAATTGTAGGGGCCGATGAAGGATCTGGGAACTCCGTAGTCGTCGTCCTTGTCTACCACTTGTTTCTCTGGTTCTGTCGAGGCTGGCGCCGATAATTGCTATTTGGCCTCGTCTTTTGCCACCGGATTCAGACCCTTCGGTATTGAGAGTGTGGATGCCGGTATCACCTCATCGATCGCGAACATTTCCTTGGCGGTCGGTTGTTCCCCGTAAACTATTTTGATTCCTCCAGGTGTCGGGAATTTCAGCACCTGGTGCAGTGTTGAGGGTATTGCTCTCATATTGTGAAATCCTAGCCTTTCGAACAAAGGGTTGTATCTCATATCTCCTTCGATTACATAGAACTTGGCTTCCTTAATGGTTCCGGCAATATTCATCGGTAATGTTATCACCCCTTTAGTGGTATCACATGCCATGTTGAACCCGTTCAGGACTCGGACCACAAGTACGATCTGATCTTGTAGGCCGAGTTGTTCTACGGCCCTCGATCTGATGATGTTGGCTGAGCTACCTGGATCAATTAACACACGCTTAACTTGATATTTATTTAGGAGTACTGATATTACTAGTGCATCATTGTGGGGATGCACGATCCCCTCAGCATCCTCGTCGTTGAAAGACAAGGTTCCTTCCGGTACATGATAACGAGTATGTTTTTCCTTTGTGATGGATACTTTGGTGCGCTTCAGTATCGGGCTCTGGGGAATATCGACCCCACCGATGATCATGTTAATGATATGATAAGCTTCCTCCTGCTTTGTTTGTTTATTAGAATCCATGTTCGTGAAGTGGTTCTTGGCCCAATCACTAAGGAACTCTCGGAGATACCCGTTGTTGAACAATTGGGCCACCTCCTCTCCTAATTATCGGTAGTTCTGTTCTGTGGCCATGAGTGCCATGATATTTGCATGTTAGGTTAGGATCCCTTTGGGCTGGATCAGACTGTAGAGGTCGAGGCCATTTGGTTTCTTTGATGCGTCCGATGGCAGATACGATAGCGGCGACATCGACATTGAAGTTTTACTCTGATAATCTTGGCGCTTCTTTAGGCCTGACAGGCCTGTCGAAGCTGTTTTTGCTCATGGATCCCCGATTGTTTTGACCTCGATCGTTTCTCCTTTCATTTCTCATAGGGTTCCGCCCGGATCCACTGCTTCTTCAGTCTCCATTGTATGGCTAATACTGATCCCTATTTGACCTGGGTTCACGATTGATGTCTCTCTTAACTCTATCGATGGTTCTGACGAGATATACGAACCCGGAAGGGGCCCCAAGCTGATCATCTTTGACCCTGATTTTCCATTGATACCGGTTATGGACATCAGCCAAAGTGATGGCCGGATATTCTATCAAGTTTTGTTTCAACTGTTGTGAAGCCAACGAGCTTCAAATGTTGAGTCCTTGGGTGAAAGCCTGAATGGCCCAATCATCCACGACCGAGGGCAAATCCATCCCTTCCAATTAAAATCGGGACACGGATTCCCTGAGCATCTCGTTATCCCTCTGCTTCACTTTGAAAAGGTTTGACTTCCTGGTCTTGACCTTGATAGCCCTGGCGTGTACTTTTACAAAGGAATCTACAAGCATAGCAAACGAGTCAATAGAATTAGGAGGTAATTTGTGATACCATATCACGGATCCTTTTGATAGGGTCTCCCCGAACTTTTTCAACAAGACAGACTCGATCTCGTCATCCTCCAAGTCGTTCCCTTTGATGGCACATGTATAGGAGGTGACATGCTCATTTGGGTCGGTCGTTCCATTATACTTAGGAATCTCGGGCATGCGAAACTTCTTAGGAAACAGATTAGGAGCCGCACTCTGAGGGAAAGGTTTTTGAACGAACTTCTTGGAATCCAGGCCTATTAATATCGCGGTGCTCCTGGGATTTGGTCGACCCTGGAGTTGTAGATTTCCACCTTTTTGTCATTAGCTGCGATTTTCTTCTCCCCTGATTCTACCCGTTTTGTTAGTTCCTCCAGCATCTTTATGATCTCAGGGTTGGTCCCCAATTCATTTTCATTCGGCCTCTCTGCGACCAGTTCGTTTCTGCGGGTGACTTCCTGGGATGGATCGGGTTCAATTCAGCTCGGTGCGCGGCTTTGGTTCTGTAACTGGGCTATCGCCGCCTGTTGAGCCTACAACATTTCCAAGATCACCCGTAGATTGATCCCGTCCCCTCCAATGTCTTGTGTATTTTGGGCTGCTGATTGGGCTTCACCGCAGATGCTATTCTCGGGGTCGGTACGCAGATTTGCATTGATGGCCATGTGTGAGTTGGCGTCAATCGGGTCAGTGACTGGAATTCTGATGGGATCAACAGGTGGTGCCCCGCCACAGGGCACTATGTTATTTTCGCCATGAAGACCGAACTCATCATCAACATGTAGAGGTGCTGAATGGGAGTTTGACATTTTGAGCTTTAACATGAAATTAGAGACACTCAAAAGAACAAGTGTAAAGCAGTGTGTGTTATAGAAATTTGTATCAAACAACCACTATTATCCTCAACTCTACGGTGGGTGCCAAATCTTTTACCCTCAAAATCGGATAATAATTAAATTTATAAGTGGTTTTGAGGATACGCGGATTTATTTGACATAAAGCAGCAAATAAATAAAAATTAAATAAATAAGGATAAAGTAAGCTCAAACCACACGAGGAAGACGATTTAAGCCTTAGTGAAACATTTGCCCTCGATTTGGGCTCGTAACAACAATCACTGATGAACGAAAGCAGAAGAACTAATAACAGAAAAAATAATAATATATTGCTTTGGAATGCATGTTACAATGTACTTTATGAATTATAAGACCCTCTTTATATAGTATATGAGTCCTACTTTAGGTACAATTCTATAAAAGGTAAACAATCTTTTGATATACTGATTGCCGGTTCTTTTATCGGTACGTGCCGAGATTCCCGCTATAATATCCAGTTGGTCACATAAATTTCAGTCTTCTGTTAGATAAGGTGACAATGTTTCTTCAAAGTAATTTGAGGCTAGGACCGGTTTCGGTATCATGGTCTCGATATTCTCGAAGGCAGGCGTCCTATCTCTGGGTTCTAACCCGGTGGGACTTGGGGTCGATCTTCAGCCCTTTATTATCATGGCTTGAGCCTGGCTTACCATGTCAGAGGCTAGGATGTACCAAGAGCTCGATTTTGACCGTATACAGATAGTCCCCTCATTTTTCGGAGAGTAGACGACGAGAAACGACTTGAGCTTCCGATTCTTACTTTGATACACCGTGACTGAAACGACAAAATAACCAAAACATCTTGTCAGTCAAGTCCTGATGGCATTAAATGCATGTCAGCCGCCGGTCGGCCATTCCTAGATGTGAACCATCACTAAAATACTATAAATACCTCTTCATTTGCTCTTTTTAACTTTACATCCAAACCTTCTACCCTCACACTCTTAAAATTTCAATACTTTCTAGCACTTTTACTCCAGTTATCTGAGATCCTTTGCAAGAATGCTTGTTTATCTTCATCTTAAGCCAATAAGTATGATCCTTCAACTTCCTTTCTTTCTTTCGGGATCATGGCCTCATTATTTTCAAAGGCAGGCGTCCTATCTCCGGGTTCTAGCCCGGTGGGAGTTGTGGTTGATCTTCAGTCCTTTATTGTCATGTCTCAAACCTGGCTTACCATGTTGGAGGCTAGGATGTACCACGAGCTCAATTTCATCTGTAAACACTCCTACTATAGGCAGTCCCCAGAACCGGACCTACGCTCTGCTTGGTCGTCAGGACCGGGAGGCTTCACCAGATGTGGTTACAGGTACTTTATTAGTGGATTCCCATAATGTGTATATGTTGATAGATCCTGCTTCTACACTATCAAATGTTACTCCCTTTGTTGCTACTAAGTTTGGGATAGAACCAGAAGCAATTAAACCTTTTGAGCTAGGCATATTTTTAGAGGTTGCACTGTTGTGGTTGGCGACCATAGTACTAAAGCTGACTTGATTGAGTTAGAAATGGTTGGCTTATATGTTATACTTGGTATGGATTGGTTTTCTTCTTGCTACGCTAATATTGACTATAGAGCGAAGACGGTCAAATTCAATTTCCTAGAAGGGTCAGCTATAGAATGGAAAGGTGTTTCTACATCACCAAAAGGTAGATTTATTTCGTACCTTAAGGCGATGAAGATGATCACCAAGGGATGCTAATATCATATAGTTTATGTTCGAGACATAGAGAAGGAAATGCCGACTCTTTCATCAGTTCCAGTAGTGAATGAGTTCCATGATGTATTTCCAGATGAGCTTCCAGGTCTTTCTCAAGAGCGGGAAATTGACTTTTCCATCAATAAAGTACCGGGGTATGCAACCAATATATATTCCTCGTTATAGGATGGCACCAGCAGAATTAAAGGAACTTAAGGAGCAGTTGAAAGATCTATTATATAATGGTTTCATTAGACCCATCACTTCTCCTTGGGGAGCACCAGTCTTATTTGTGAAAAAGAAATATGGCTCCCTACGTATGTGCTTAGATTACAGACAGCTAAACAAGGTCATGATCAAGAGCAAATATCCCCTTCCCAAAATTGATGACTTGTTCGACCAGCTTTAGGGTGCCAAGAGCTTATCGAAGATAGACATGAGATCATGCTACCATCATGTTAGATTCAGAGAGTGTGACATACTTAAGACAGCATTCAGAACCAAAGATGGCCATTACTAGTTTCTTGTTATGTCATTCGGGTTGACTAATGCCCCAGTGGCATTTATGGAACTTATGAACAGTGTGTTTAGGACTTATCTGGACCTATTTGTGATATTGTTTATTGATGGTATTCTGGTATATTCCATGTCTGAATCAGAACATGCAGAGCATCTACACACAGTGTTGGGTATCCTTCAGGACCAGAAGTTGTATTGCCAAATTCTCGAACTGCGAATTGTGGTTGAGTTCAATAGCATTTCTTGGACAAATAGTATCATTAGAGGGAATCAAAGTAGATGGTCATAAGATAAAGGTAGTGAAGAATTGGCCCAGACCTACGACGCCAACTGAGGTGCGTAGTTTTCTGGGTTTGACAGGATATTACAGGAGGTTCGTAGAAGGGTTTTCTTCCCTTGCAGTGCTACTGAATAGATTAACACAAAAAGCAACCAAATTTCAGTAGTCAAATGAATATGAGCGGAGTTTCCAAAAGTACAAGAATAGGTTGATTACAACTCTGGTTCTTACACTTCCAGAGGGATTCGAGGGTTATGTTATTTACTGTGACGCTTCTCAGATTTGCCTAGGTTATGTGTTGATGCAGCACAGAAAGGTAATTGCTTATGCTTCCGAACAATTGAAGAAGCACGAGCAGAATTATCCCACACATGACTTGGAGCTAGCAGCGGTTATTCATGAACTGAAGATTTGAAGGCACTATATCTATGTCGTTCATGTTGATATCTATACAGATCATAAGCGCCTCAAGTACATATTTAAGCAGAATGAGTTGAACTTGTGACAAAGACTATGGTTAGACATTCTAAAGGACTACGATGTTGACATTCTTTATCATCCAAGTAAAGCTAATGTTGTAGCTGATGCTCTTAGTCGTAAGTGCTTGGGGAGTTTAGCTTACTTGTAGCCTCATAAAAGGGAAATAGCTCATGAACTCCATCAGTTAGCCAGTTTAGGAGTTGGATTGAGAGATTCAGACGATGCAAAAGTTGTAGTTCATAATACAGCTACCACTTGTTTATAGACTGAAGTGAAATAGAGGCAATATGAAGATCTAGTTCTAATTGAAAACATTCATGTAGCTAGGGAAAAGAAAAAGTCACCTTATAGAGTTACTTGTGATGGAGTCCTCAGATATAAAGATAGGCTTTGTATTCCAGACACTATAGGGTTACGTAGGCAAATTATGGTAGAGGCACATCATTCCATGTAAACCATTCATCCAGGCTCTACTAAGATGTACCACGATCTTAAGTGAAATTACTGATGGGACGGAATAAAACGTGACATAGGAGAGTTTGTGGCTTAGTGTCCTAACTTCTAGTAGGTAATGTTTGAGCACCAGAAGACTAGTGGGGTGTTATAGGAGATAGAGATCCCAACATGGAAGTGGGAAGCAGTGAATATAGAATTTATAACAGGCCTGCCTCATACACGGAGCATGTATGATTCTCTTTGGGCTATAGCTGATAGACATACCAATCCTGACCGGAAGTGATCCATCATCATCTCCATTCCAGACGATGCCCGGGTACTCTCCGTCCATGTAGGGGTGGCCAATTACCTTCGGTATCCAGTGACCGAGGAAGACCAAGCCAAGATGAACGAGGTAGACGTGCCCTGCCTGTTCAACGAAGCACAACAGACGCTAAATTGGGTAACATTAGATATCTCTTAATTCCTTTGATTCGTACTTAGACTAATTCATGGATAACCCTAACATTTTTCTTTAGTGTTTGTAGGCCTCAGTTCTTCACCTTGAAACTTTCTTTCGATATCGGGACGAGCTTAACCAACTTGAAGCCGAGGTCCAAGGGCTCACTGAGAAGAAAGATCCACACTCGGAGCTGGGAACTGGTTGATCAGTTTCGGGCTAGAGTAAGGCCTGCTTGCTCCCCAAGATGGACTCTTCTTCGGTACCTCTAAGTTACCCAATCCTGTGACGTCCTCCGTGGCGGTGGAGTCAACACCATCAAAAAAGCCGCGGAAGGGGTCGCCCGCTCCACTGGCCCCCTTGTTGGGATGCTCTTTCATCGTTTGGGCCTCGTTATACATGGACTCAGTAAACAAGGGTGATTTGGTGATGTCTATCAACCAAGTGCTTCCTTCGGGGCACTACCCGTATCCCGGGAAGCCTCGTCCCCGGCCTCCTCATCGACCTACTTAGCCTAAGGGAGTTCGCTCTCGAGATTCTCTGGTTCGGAGGCCCCTTGACCTTCGAGCTATGATGGCATGCGGGCCATCAGGACAAAGGCTTATTTTTTTCTTCTTTGGACTCGTCTCTCAGCCGGTACAACGAATCCGAAGGTGATGCTCGGGCACTGGTGCTGTCTTTTGGCTTGCACACCAGCCTTCTTCTTCTTTTCTTTTTCTCTGAGCTCGGGGAACTCGGATCCCTCTTTCTTTTCTTATCTTCGGCCTATCTTGGAGCGGGGGACTCGGTAGGTAAGTCCTTGCTACCGGCTGGAGGCCACAGTTTGGCATCCTTGGATAAACCTGCAAAAAGAAATAAATGGAGTACGGACTTAATGTTAAAAAAGGAATCCAGATATTTCCTACTTAGGAAAGGAGTCTCACCATGCGAACGGGCCTCCCAACGGCCCTTCAAGAGCTTGTGCCAAGAGTGCTTGTAGTAGGGCATCTGTGATACGATACCCTCAACCCACTCTTTGAGTCGAGGGACAGCATTCAAGACCCGAGTGATGGCTGCACCGCCACAAAACACCGATAAGGAAGAAGGAAATAAGTATAAAATCGACTTTCAAAAATAAAATTGTACTTACATGATGTATTCCACTTCTCAGGGAATGGCATGCGCTAAGCTGGGATCAGGTCCGAAGTCCTCACTCGGACAAAACGGCTTTGCCAACTTTGATCCCGGTATTCATCAATACTCGAGAACGGGACTTTGCTGGCCCGGCGCACGAGCTTTATCAGTCCCTCGGAAGATTTGGGGACTATACAAGTGTAGAAGATGGTATACAGTGAAAGAGCATTCATTGATTCTGCTCACGAAGAACCGGAGGAGGATCACGATCCTCCAGAGCTAAGGATGAATCTTACAGAGGCACACATCGTACCTCTTACACAAATCGACGATGACCGGGACCATCGGGCCCAATGTAAAGGGATAAGTGTAAACACTTTGGTATCCCTCGACATGGGTGGTGATGGCTTCATCGGGGTCAGGGATCACTAAACCCTTACCAGTCCAATTACAGTCTTTTTGGACCATAGGGAGGATGTCTTCAGTGATCGAGCATATGTATCTCGAGACATCCTCACACCGGCCTTGTACGGAGGAAGGTTTTTCAACCTTGAAATCGGCATTGACCGAACATCCTTGTGGGATGAACACTTTCAATGGGGGTTCCGGTACTGCTTCATCGACGGCAGTACGCAAAATAGTCTCCTCGGCCTCAGTACCCGGCCGCGAAGTAGAAGGGGTTTCTTTCTGGGGAACGGTTTTGGAAATCTTTACCATTTCTTTAAAAGATGGATGAAACATGGAGAAAGAAAGGAACTTGAAGGATTGTACTTGTTGGCTTGAGATGAAGAATTATGGAAGCAGTTCGGCCAATTTATCCTCGGCGATCCCCTTTTCAAGCACGATATTCTTTTTGAGAAGGTTGTCATAATACCGGCAATGACAATCAGTAGACATGAAGCGTTCATTGTTAAATTGTTCCACAGATTCCCCAGTTGCAAATGTACTGGAATTTCCCGAATCTACCCAGTTTTCGCACTTGCGGAAATAGCCTCGCAGGTGCGGTTACACTTCTGCGTAAAACAAGTCGCTTCTGCGATGTGACACTGCTGGCCAAACCTCGCACCTGCAGAAGGGGCATCGCAGGTGCGAGCCCGCTGCTGCGACAATCCGCCTGCGTCTGCGATGTTCAACAGGGGTTCATTGGCCCAAATTTTTTTGACTTTTTTCACTTCTAGGCAATGATTTTAGCTCATAATTTATACTCAATAATTCTAAATTAGTGCACTACATGATTAGGGGACTTGATTCGAACTGTTTTTACGGTACTTAGCACTAAAATTTCCTTTGGACTATTTGTCAAACACTTAGCGAGCAGAAAGTGGGCTTTGATTCTTTGAAGCAACTTTGGTACTCGGACTTCCCCAATTCTTACCAACAATAACATCACACAAAGCTACACTCAACCAATGTCCCTCACTCCTAAAACTAGCATTGATAATAAAATAAAATAAAAAGAAAAAGGGGACTGTGGGGAATGATTGTGAAGAAGAAAAAGAAGAACAAAATTGAAAAGAGAGCAGCTGAGAGAAAGGGGTGTAAATAAGTACCGGATTGTCTTGTGTAAGAGCAGTAGAAATCGAGAGCAATGGAGAATTTGATTAGCAGTTATGTGAGAGATGGAGGAGTTTGAGTTTGGGGGGAAAGAATTAGAGTATTATCAGATGAAATGAGGTCTTGGTCCATTAAACCTGCCCGATTTACGCACCTGTGGTGAAATAAGCGCTTCTGCGAAGCCGCTTCTGCGTTAATTCTCACGCACCTGCGCAAAAGGCGCATCTGCGCACAGTTACTTTGCTTCTGCGAAATTGCACCTGCGAGAATTTATCCACATGTGCGATTTTATCAGAGTTCAGCTGGATTATTTTGTGCAGCCACTTTTTTGAGTTAGCACCTATTGTTCATGCCTTAAAGATTTGGCGGCATTATTTGTACGATGTCCATTTTGAGGTTTATACTGATCACTGGAGTCTACAACATCTGTTTAAATAGAAGGATCTTAATTTACAGTAGCAGAGATAGTTGGAGTTGCTTAAGGATTATGATATCACCATTCTCTATCATCCCAGGAAGGCCAATGTGGTGGCTGATGCCTTGAGTCGTAAGGCAGAGAGTTTGGGCAGCTTAGCATACTTACCGGTAGCAGAAAGGCCTTTAGCCTTGGATGTTCAGGCCTTGGCCAGCCAGTTTGTTAGATTGGATGTTTCTAAGCCGAGCCGAGTTTTGGCTTGTGTGGTTTCTCAGTCTTCTCTTTATGATTGTATCAGAGAGCGTCAATATTATGATCCCCGTCTGTTTGTCCTTAAGGACACAGTTCAGCACGGTGATGCCAAGGAAGTCACTATTGGAGATGACGGTATATTATGGATGCAGGGCAGGCTATGTATGCCCAATGTAGATGATTTGCGAGAGTTGATTCTCTAGGAGGCTCACAGTTCGCGATACTCCATTCATTCGGGTGCTACAAAGATGTATCAGGACTTGAGACAATACTATTGGTGGCGGCGGATGAAGAAAGACATGTGAAGTATGAGCATTAGCGACCTGGTGGATTGCTTCAGAAGCTAGAGATTCCAGAATGGAAATGGGAGCGGATCACTATGGATTTCGTTGTTGGGCTCTCACGGACTCAGAGGAAGTTCGATGTAGTTTGGGTAATTGTTGATAGATTGACCAAGTCAGCTCATTTCATTCCTGTGGTTACTACTTACTCTTCGGAGCAACTGGCTCAGGTTTATATTTACGAGATCGTCAGGCTTTAAGGCATACCGGTATCTATCATCTCTGACCGGGTTATGCAGTTTACATCACGGTTCTGGAGGACCGTAGAGCGTGAGTTGGGTACTCGGGTAGAGTTGAGTACAGTATTTCACCCTCAGACGGGCGGACAGTCCGAGCGCACTATTCAGATATTAGAGGATATGCGTCGCACGTGTGTGATAGATTTTGGGGGTGCTTGGGATCAGTTCTTGCCACTTGCGGAGTTTGCTTACAACAACAGTTATCAGTCGAGCATTTAGATGGCGCCGTATGAGGCCTTATATGGTAGGCGATGCCTGTCTCCAGTGGGTTGATTCGAGCCGGGTGAAGCTAGGCTATTAGGTACGGACTTGGTTCAAGATGCTTTGGAAAAGGTTAAATTGATTCAGGATCGATTTCGTACAACCCAATCTACACAAAAGAGTTATACGGACCGGAAGGTTCGTGATGTTGCATTCATGGTTGGTGAGTGGGTCTTGCTTCGGGTTTCGCCCATGAAGGGTGTTATGAGATTTGGGAAGAAGGGCAAGTTGAGCCCTAGGTATATCGGGCCTTTTGAGATCCTTGAGAGAGTTGGGGAGGTGGCTTACAGACTTGCATTACCACCTAATCTCATTGCAGTTCATCCAGTGTTCCATGTTTCTATACTACGAAAGTATCACGGCGATCCGTCTCATGTGTTGGACTTTAGCTCAGTCCAGTTGGATAAGGATCTATCTTACGTTGGGGAGCCAATGGCCATTTTGGACAGACAGGTTAGAAAGCTAAGATCGAAGAGCATTGCTTTAGTAAAAGTACAATGGAGGGGTCATCCGGTCGAGGAGGCGACTTGGGAGACCGAACAAGATATGCACAGTTGTTATCCTCATCTTTTCATCACTCCAGGTATAATTCTAAACCCGTTCGAGGACGAACGTTTGTTTAAGAGGGGGTGAATGTAACGACCCGGCCGGTTATTTTGAGTATTACAACCGCGTTCCCTCATTTACTGCTCTATATATGCTTTACATTTGTTATGTGACTCGCCAGGGTGATTGGTTCGGGTCCGGTGAGGTTTTGGAATAAATTGGAACACTTAGTTCCAAGGTTTAAAGTTTAAGTTGAATTAGTGACCGGATGTCGACTAATGTGTAAACGCCGACATTTACATGCGGTTAAAATCCGTCATTTTATAAAATCTTATTCCATAACCATTTTTGTGGTTAAAATCTTATTTTTATAAAAATCTAGATTTTTTCTCTAACCCTTGATTTCCACCATTTACAGGTTATAATCTACCCATAATCTATGTATTTAATTCAAAGTGTGTAGAATTAACTTACCTTCAAGTTGCTAGTTGAAATCCCCTCTCAAAAAGCTCCAAAATCACCCAAGAATGGAAGAAATGGGTTAAAAATGGTGAAATCTCATTTTTAAGACATTCTGTTCGGTACAGTGAACCCCTTCTTCGCGAACACGGTCAGTGCCTCGCGCTCGCGAAGGCAAAATTCCACAGCCTTAAAATTACCTTTCGCGAACACGATAGGGGTCTCGTAAACGCGAAGGCTTACTGGCCTATCCTTCGCGAACGCGAGTCTACCATCCGCGAACGCGTAGGGCAAAACTACTATTTCCCATTTTCCTTCTTCGCGAACGCGAGGGTCCTTCCGCGTTCGCGAAGAAGGAAACCAGAACTGAAATTTCTGATTTTTTCAACTTAGCTCCTGGTGGTTCAAAAGTCACCCTCCCCTCCCCCCCCTCCCCCGAGACCCCGTCCAAATGCACCAACAAGTCTGAAAATATAACACGAACTTGCTTGAACTCTCGAAACACGCAAATCAATAACGAAACTAAGAATCGCACCCCAAAACCGAATTGGATCAAAATATGAACTTCAAGTTTCTAACTTTCTCCGAATGTGTCAAATCATACTTATACTACCTAGAATAACACCAAATTTTGCGTGCAAGTCTTAACTCACCATACGGAACTATTCCCAAACTCGAAATTTCAAACGGACCTCGATTACTCCAAAACCTACTCCAAACCAAATTTAAAGAACCTTAAAACCTTTAAATAGTTGATTTTTACCATTAAGCACTGAAACGCTCCCGGGTTGTCCAAAACCCGGTTCGAACATACGGCCAAGTCCAAAATCATCATACAAACCTATTGGAACCGTCAAATCCCGATTCCGGGGTCGTTTACTAAAAATATTGACCGAAGTCATAATTAGCATTTTAAGGCCAACTTAAGGAACCAAGTATTCCGATTTTAACCCGAACACTTTCAAATCGTGAACCAACCATCCCCACAAGTCATAAATTAATAAAAGCTCATATATGAAGTTTTATTTAGATGAACGGGGTTCTAAAAGTCAAAATGACCGGTTGGATCATTACAAAAAGTTATATTCTTCTAGAGAAATATGAAGGCTGAGAGTAGCTCCAATTACGAGCCGTAATATTGTATATTTACTAATTGAAAATATCATGAGAATGAATATCATTTAAACATTTGTTACTGAATATAGAATGCCGAAATTTATATCTGCATTTGCTATTTGTTTTATAGTTTTATTTCTCTCAAAATTATTAGACATTTGTTATTTTGCTATTTGAAACAATTTTGTAGTTATTCATAAAGAGTAATATTTTAATGGCTAAATACCTAGATAGCCCCTTAAATTTGGCACAACTTATAAGTTAGCCACTTCAACAACTAGTGACCAAATAGACATTTTAACTTTGTAAAAATGTGTCAAGTCAATAAAACCAAGCGGATGTACGTTACTTGCCCATGATGTGACAAAGAATGAATAAGATAAAGACACGTGTCATAAGGAGAAAAGACAAAACAAAAAATTTACTTTTCCCACCCAACTACAGTCCAACCCCGCTTTTAATCTTCTTCTTCGTTCTAATAAGAACCAACAAAACTTACCTGAATTCTCCATTATTTGCTTCTGCAAATTCACATGTAAGCTATATATCATCAGTTATTTTATTGTTCTTCTGCAATGGTCCCTTTTACCAATCTGATTATCTCTTTCGTCTCTTTTCCTTCGATCTTCGATGACCACCGTCCTTGTCTCGCTCTCTGCACTTTCTCCTTTATGTCTTTGTCTCTGTATTAGATAGTAGATGGAAACATAAAAAATAAAGAGTTTTTGGTCAAAAATAAAGATGTCTTTGTCTCTGTATCCTCAAATCCAACTTTGTAGGCATTACTCAAAAATTATTGTTCTTTTTTTTGTTACATAAAAATCAGTTTACTTTGCTCTTCTTTTCATAAAAATAATTTTGATCATATTTTGCTAAAAATCCACCTAAAATCTGAGAAAAAATATCAAAAATGATCTTTATATTTTGAGGTAATTTTAAAATGCGCCCTTAAATATGCTTCTTAGGTGTTTTGACTCCATAAGGCTATCAAAAGTGAATACTTTTGGTTTCGGTCGAGTATTTAACAAATTATAAGTGTTACTTTAATGGAAAATGCAAAAAAGAATTTACTATGGAATCACATTTAGAAGTGTATTTTTTGTAATTTCAACTATTTTAGGCTTACTATAAGATTTGGTATACCTTTTTGAGGTGTAGTATGCTATTTTAAAATTTATTTCTAGCATTGTGTGCATTTTTGGTTTTTGCGACTTCTAGATTTGACTAGTCTATTCCATCAAAGTATTTAGTCTTACTTGCAATTAGGTATTGATAAGTGAATTTTGTTGTTTCATAATTAATCATGCGATCTGAAGATCTAAAATTCATATATCATGAAAGGAGTTAACTTATTTTCAAGGTGAATGTACGTTGGTGGCATTAAAATCGATTTTGGTGTTTGGTGAATTTGCGTTCATCCATTGATTCGAATTTTGTACAAATCATTAGTTTCTTTTGTATCATTCAAAGGATCAAATACTAACTATTTAATTTAATTTGGAAGAAGTGTGATTTGTTTATATATACTGCAATAGGAGGATACAAAGCTAAGGTGTATCGTTACTTTGTTGTTTACTTTTTAACTAGTTTCACACTTATAATATATTTGCTTATAGTAATTTTATGTTAAAGTTAGCAGAACACTTATGATTTTAAATTTTTGGTCCATCACTAGATTTGATGTGACTATATTGGTAATTCTAGTTAACTAAATTTTAGGTTTCAATATAGTTAATAAAGCAGAGTTTATTAAATATTCGACGAAAATCAAAAGCACTCACTTTTGATAACCTTATGGGATCAAAGCATCTAAGTATTGTATTAGGGTAAAATATGTTTATAATAAATGATCGCATGAGGAAGTGACACGTGGAGTCGGAGACAGAAAATAGTTGAATCCGAAGGCAACAATCTCGTCTGTTACCAGAGAAAATGATACTCATAGATAGGGGTGTACAAAAAAAAACCGATAAACCGCACCAAACCGATAATCCGAGTCAAACCGGAAAAAATTCGATGTGGTTTGGTATTGAAAAATAAAATCCGACCATAATTGGTTTAGTTTGATTTTAACTAAAAAAAGTCAAACCGAAACTAAACCAACCCGATAGTACATTTGTATAATTTTTAAAAATATTTTATACATATAAATATTTATTGTAATGTAATTTATAAATATTTCTTAAACTTTTTCACAGTTTTATCTTTTAAGGTATTATTTTAAGTTTAGACTTAATATTCTTGAATGGTAAATAAATTTTATAGCCCATAAATGTGGTAACTCAAACAAAGTTCAAATCAATACTAATGCTAACAAAAAAAATTTAATACAATACTAGGAATGCCGAAAGTGTTGGATAATTATTTTAGTTTTACATTGGTTTATAATAAAAATGCATAACTTAGTTTATCTTTTTCTTTAGTGCTTAGTTATGTAATTAATATTAGTACTTATTAGCTATACTTATTTTAGCATGACCTATATAGTATTTTTAGATTATGTTAATTGTCATTATGGCTTATTAATTAGCATATTTATTTTATATAATTTTATTATTTTATCTTTTTATTGAATATTTTAGTATAATGCTATGAATTATCTTATATTATTTTGTTAGTAAAACATATTATATAATTGTATTTTACTAGAACATAAGAAATATTTGGAGTACAAGTTAGATATTTTATGTTATGAAGACTTTACCGGGAAAAAATTCGAAAACCTGAAAAATCCGAGAAAAAACGAGATTGAAAAATCCGACTTTGTTGGTTTGATTTGGTTTATAAATTTAAAAACCCGACATCATTGAAAAATCGGAACCAACCCGACCTATGTACACCCCTATTCTTAAATATGAAGTAAATGCCTGCCACCCGATAGCATTCAATGAGGAATATTCTACAGCATTAAGTGCACATCCCGTTACAAGGAATATGACATTCACCGCCTGCCGTTACTCATTCTTCAATGGCCTTCATAATTGACATTAAAGAGGGACTTGATTCTAAGACCTTGTTTCCTAGGTGTAGCTATAAATAGTGAGCTCTATTATCATTGTAAAGGACGTGAATTTTCTAGTAAACATACGCTACACTCTATTCAAAACTCAATATAATTTTATCTTCTTGTTTATTGATATCACTATTTTTGTGCCCGGAAGCCTTGCTCCCGGAATTGCTATTTCTGCTATTTTATCTCCATCTCAAGGCTATGTATTACATTTTCGTCTAATTCATCTATTATTTCAGGATCAAATTAATTCACTTGTCTATAAAATCATGTATAAATTTAACTGTACCATTTTACGGGTAAACAAGTATATATTTAAGGCCCTCCTTTGAACTTATCCAAAATATAAGGATCATTTTTTGTCATTTCTTCTTACATTTCAGGTGAGTATTTTAAAAAGTGGAGCAAATTAAAATGATATTTATATAACAAAAAAAAAAGAATAAGAAATTTAGGGTAATGAGCACAAAGTTGAGTGACCACCCATAAAATTTACTCAGCTTTTGGCTAACTAGTTAAATGATCCTACACTTTGAGACTTATAACTAAGAGAGCTATTCAAATTTTCAAGGTTACAAGTATTGTTTTGATTGAAAGTAAAAAGGAAATTTACAAAATTCTTTGAGTCCTTCCTAAGACTGAACATTGACATTTTAAAGCTGGGTATGTTTACGGTGTCTATAGCTTCAAAGCTTTCAAATAATACTTTAGCCCTTATTTGCTTTATTTTATTGTCAAGAGAATATGAATAAGTTTACGGGATAAAAGAGAATGTTTGAAATTATTATAAACACGGGACTTTGTGTAATAGTTTAGTCTATGTACGATCGTGCGGTTTAGAGATAAAGAAAATAATTCTACGGCAAGGTCTTTTCTTAACAATGGTGAAGATGAATTTGAGGGAGATGACCATAAATTTGAGTTATGAAAATTTTTACTACTAGAAGAGCTGACTAAGCAGCTTCAGAGAAAGACTTGAACAACACGCGTTATGTCAGGTAGGACTCATGTCTTTAAAAGACACATTTCTTCTAAGTTGAAATGTCTAACTTACAATATATGCCAAGTTCACTACTAAAGTTTATTGATTATTTACTTTAGGATGGTAAAATATATAGTTTGGCAAAAAACAAACATTTTAAAATTGTGAATTTTTAATTGTTCGAATGTTAAGACATTGTAGTTAGATTTGTATATCATAACAACTTTAACATTATTGTATTATTTATACTTATAAAATATGCTAGATATTGATTTTCTATGAGTTTCTAAATCCTTTTTAATTTTTTAAAACTTTTAATGTATTTTTTATATTTTTTGTATTATGTTATTTTATTAATTTATAAATTAAAATTTTTAATTCCCATGGGGCTTACGGCTCATCTCGTATCCAAACATCTGAGTCACGCCTCCATTTTCTAAAACATTGTTCAAAGCAGTCGAGTTAACTTTTATAATTATTAGTCTTATTTGTATATTTTATTTTATCAGTCAAGTCAATTTAAGTACATTTAAATTCCTTTCTTGTAATTGTGAATTATGAGAATTCACTAGTAAAATTTATCTTAATTGGATTAATAAATGATTTCACATACAAGTAGATTATTTTACACTTGTAATTTCATTCAACCAGATTATCATCATTAATTAGTTAGCCATCATTAAGTGGTTCTGTTTAACCTCTGTATAATTGTCACGACTCTAATTTCCCTCCGTAAGATGTCGTGATGATACCTAATCTCTAACACTAGGTAAGCCCAGTGTTTTAAAAGGCGTGGGCGTAAGGCGAGGCATTTTACATATGCCTCAGCGGGGCGTAAGCCCCGAGGCATGGGGCGTAAGCCCCATAGGTATTTAGTTTTTAATATTTTATAAAATAATATAATGACAGTAAATATTTATGAACAGGTAAAATTGCATAAATATTGAAGAAAATTATATATATGTGTGCTCCATCCCCACAAAAAACTAATCAAAATAATCTATTATACGTTACTTACAAGCACAAGTAATTTGAGTCAAAGAATAAAGTTTTCTATATGGAGGAACAAAAAGGATGATTAACCTGCAATTTGAACTTTGAATTTGCTGCTATGAAAAAGAATGTAGTTCTCTTTGTATTTATAAAAAAAATTAAATATTTGTTATTTTTGGGAGATATTAGCAGACTAGCGGACAAGATAAAAAATTGAAAAAACCATGAATTAGGGCTTAAATCAATAAAAAGGGTCTTTACTTTTAAATTTAATACTTCTGAGTTCCTTTTTAAACCTTTTGAGTAATTACCAAACTGACTTTTGAGAATTTGGGTATTATATGAAGGACTAATTCAATAAATTTTGTTTTAATTTTAAAAAGTCTCTAGGGCTTACTCCTTACTAAAAAAACGCGCCCCGAACGCCCCGGCATATGCCCCGAACGCCCGGACGTACGCCCGAAATTGCGGGGCGTACGCCTCTTAAGACTTTCGCCCCACACCATCGCCCCGGGGCATTTTTGGTACGCCTCGCCCCGGGGCGATGGTCCAGAAACGCCTTTTAAAACAGAGGGTAAGCCTAAAAATTTGTGGAATAAATGAATAATAAACTGAACACCAATCTCAATACATGATATATAAATATAAAATTGCAAATCAATGATTATAACTCCCCAAAACCCGGTAGAAATAAGTCACATGCTACTAAGAGCAAACACTAAGTGTCTCTATATATCAGAGTCTAAGGAGAATAAGGAAAAACAACACAGTAAAGATAGAGGGGGACTCCGAGGTTTACAGACGCTGGCAGATATACCTTGAAATCTCCACGTACAGTCCATCTCACTAGTATTTGGCCTGGTAAGAAGAACCTGGATCTGCACAAAAATATGTGCAGAGTGTAGTATGAGTACGCCACAACAGTACTCAGTAAGTGCCAAGCCTAACCTCGGTAGAGTAGTGACGAGGTTAGGTTAGGGCCTACTGGTTTATAAGAAAAGTAAGGCAGAAGATATAATAATATTTTGAAATGACTGCGAATTTAAACAACGAAAAATTTCAGAAAATAACAGCCCAACAATTAGACGTAACAACAGGGGCGCTCCCGAGATACCGCCTCGTAGTCCCAAATTTAAATATGCAAGACATGGGGGATCTCCCGAGGTACCACCTCGTAGTCCCAAAGTAAATATGCAAGACAGGGGGATTTCCCGAGTAAACGCCTCGTAGTCCCAAAGTAAATATGCAGTACAGGGGGATCTCTCGAGTAACCGCCTCGTAATCCCAAAGTAAATATGGAAGACATGGGGATCTTCCGAGTAAATGCCTCTTAGTCCCAAAGTAAATATGCAGTACATGGGGATCTCCCGAGGAATCGCCTCGTAGTCCCAAAGTAAATATGCAGCAGATAACTGAAGGAACAACGAATTTACAGCAAGAAATCTTATGGTTAAAGGTTTAATTCAAATCAAGGGAAGCATGTAATTCAATTAAGCATGTTGCACAAATTGCAAGTAAGAGTTAAGGCACGTAGACATGCGATACAAGGCTAAACATGATCACTGCATATGTTAATGCAACTCAGTTAAGGAATTTAAAACAAAACAACACAGCAAGAACCGAAATTTCCACAAGTAGCCCGTGTACGCACTCGTCACCTCGCGTATACGGCGCTCACATATCACAAATTATTACAACAGTACTAAATCCTAAGAGGATTTCCCCCACACAAAGTTAGACAAGTCACTTACCTCAAATCTCGCTCAATCAATCGATAAGGATGCCTTTCCCTCAATTTTCCGACTCCGAATGGCACAAATCTAGCCAAAAGAATTTATATAACATGAATACAACTACAAGAAACTAAATCATAAATCTACGACTTTAGCAAAGAATCGAAAAATTGCCCCAAAAGTCGACTCGGGCCCATGTCTCGAAATCAGGTAAAAGTCACAAAATACGAACACCCATTTGATATCGAGTCCACCCATACCAAAATTACCAAAATCCGACACTAAGTCGCCACTCCAATACCCAAATTAAACTCTCCAAAACCCTAGCCTCAAACTCCCAAATTCCACCTTAAATACATACTAACTAGGCGGGAAAATTAATGGGGGAACAAGATTATTGATAAAAAATAAGCACAAGGGACTTACCTCAAGAAATCCCTCGAAAATGCTCTAAAAAATAGCCCTAGACCGAGTTTGCAAAGTCCAAAATGAGAGAAATCACAAAGCCCTTATGTTTTAAGCACTGTCCAAGCTTTTAGCACCTGCGGCCAATTCCACCGCACCTGTGGTAAATTCCTCCGCTTCTGCGGAATTACTTAAGTACCTCAAGGCCCACACCTGCGCTCAGGTTCCGCACCTGCAGATGCGCTTCTGCGGCCCGTGATCCGCTTCTGCGGGAATAACTCCTGGTACAAATTCCGCTCCTGCGGTCCCAATCCCGCTTCTGCGGGTGCGCATTAGCGCAAACACGTCCTCTTCTATGGACAGGCCTCCCTACACTCGTCTGCTATTGCGATCAATCTTCCGCAAAGGCAACTTCGCTTCTGCAACCATCACACTGCACCTGCGACCATTGGCCATCCTCCTTGCCTCCGCATCTATGACTCCCAACTCGCCTATGCGAGACCGCACCTGCGAACATACCCACCTCAGGTGCGATGACACCAGAACCAGCCCATCACTAGAAATCTTCTAAGTTCAAAAATGATCTGTTAACCATCCGGAATCCACCTGAGGCCCCCGGGACCTCAACCAAACTTAGCAACAAGTCCTAAAAAATCATACGGACTTAGTCGAGCCTTTAGATCACATCAAACAACACTAAAAATATGAATTGCACATCGATTCAAGCCTAATGAACTTTAAAACTTCAAACCTTTACATCCGACGCTGAAACATATCAAATCAAGTCCGATTGACCTCAAATTTTGCACACAAGTCATAATTGACATTACAGACTTACTCCAACTTCCGAAATCGGAATCCAACCCCGATATAAAAAATTCCACTCCCGGTCAAACTTTTCAAAAATCATCCAATTTTTTAACTTTTGCCAATTGATGCTAAAATGACCTACGACATCCGAACAGGCTCCTAAGACCAAAATCAACCTACGGAGCAATAGGAACAGTCGAAACTCCATTCCAGAGTCGTCTTCACACAATTCAAACTACGGTCGATTTTGAGAACTTAAATTCCCAACTTAGGGACTATGTATCCCATTTCACTCCAAAACCAGAAACGAATCCTCCCGGCAAGTCACAAAACCCAAAAATGAAATAGAGGGATCAACAAATAGGGGTTTGGGGCTAGTACTCTCAAAATGACTGGCCGGGTCGTTACATCCTTCCCCTCTTAAAATAAACGTTCGTCCTAGAACAAGTATAGAGACATACATGGAGTGCTGAAAAGATGAGGATAACGACTGCGCATATCATACTCGGTCTCCCAAGTCGCTTCCTCGACCGAATGACCCCTCCACTGAACCTTCACAGAAGCGATGTTCTTTTACCTCAACTTTCGAACCTGCCTGTCCAAAATGGCCACCGGCTCCTCAACATAGGATAGATCCTTGTCCAACTTGACTGAGCTGAAGTATAACACATGAGTCAGATCGTCGTGATACTTTCGGAGCATGGAAATATGGAGTATTGTATGAAATGCAGAGAGACTAGGTAGTAGTGGAAGTCTGTAAGCCACCTCTCTAATCCTGTCAAGGATCTCAAAAGGCCCGATATATCTAGGGCTCAACTTGCCCTTCTTTTCGAACCTCATAACACTCTTCATCGGTGAAACCTGGAGCAAGACCCGCTCTCCAACCATGAATGCAACGTCGTGAACCTTCCGATCCGCATAACTCTTCTGCTTTAACTGGGCTGTACGAAGTTGATCCTGAATCAATTTAAATTTCTCCAAGGCATCCTGAACCAAGTCTATACCCAATAGCCTAGCCTCGCCCGGCTCAAACTAACCCACTGGAGACCGGCACAGTCTACCATAAAAAGCCTCATACGGCGCCATCTGAATGCTCGACTGATAACTGTTGTTGTAAGCAAACTCCGCAAGTGGCAAGAACTAATCCCAAGCACCCCCAAAATCAATTACACATGCACGAAACATATCCTCCAATATCTAAATAGTGCGCTCGGGCTGTCCGTCCGTCTGAGGGTGAAATGTTGTACTCAACTCCACACGAATACCCGACTCACGATGTACGGCTCTCTAGAACTATGATGTAAACTGCATACATAGATGCTAGATACCGGTACGCCATGAAGCCTGACAATCTAGCGAATGTAAACCTGAGCCAGCTGCTCCAAAGAGTAAGTAGTAACCACAAGAATAAAATGAGCTGACTTAGTCAATCTATCCACAATCACCCAAACTGCATCGAACTTCCGTTGAGTCTGTAGGAGCCTAACAACGAAATCCATAGTGATTCGCTCCCATTTCCACTCTGGAATCTCTAACTTCTGAAGAAATCCACCCGGTCACTGATGCTCATACTTCACTTGTTGATAATTTAGGCAATGAGCTACATATTCCACTCTGTCCATTTTCATCCGCCTCTATCAATAGTGCTGCCTCAAATCCCGATACATCTTCGCGGTACCTGGATTAATGGAGTACCATAAACTGTGGGCCTCTTGAAGAATCAACTCACACAAACCATCTACATTAGGCACACATAGCCTGTACTGCATCTGTAATACACTGTCATCTCCAATAGTGACTTCCTTGGCATCACCGTGCTGAACCGTGTCCTTAAGGACAAGCAGATAGGGGACATCATACTGACGCTCTCTGATACGATCATAAAGAGAAGACTAAGAAACCACACAAGCCAAAACTCAGCTCGGCTTGGAAACATCCAATCTGACAAACTGGTTGGCCAAGGCGCGAACATCCAAGGCTAAAGGCCTCTCTGCTACTTGTAGATATTCTAAACTACCCTAACTCTCCGCCTTGCGACTCAAGGCATCGGCCACCACATTGGCCTTCCTAGGATGATAGAGAATGGTGATGTCATAATCCTTAAGCAACTCCAACTCCGTTGCTGCAAGTTAAGATCCTTATGTTTAAACAGATGTTGTAGACTCTGGTGGTCGGTGAAAACCTCACAAGGGACACCGTACAAATAATGCCTCAAGATCTTCAAGGCATGAACAATAGCTGCTAACTCGAGGTCATGGACATGATAATTCTTCTCATGTACCTTCAGCTGTCTAGACGTGTAGGCCATTACCCTACCATCCTACATCAACACCGCGCCGAGACCAATGCACGACGTATCACAATATACCGTATAGGAACCCGATCCAGTAGGCAACACTAACACTGGGGCTGTGGTCAAAGTAGTCTTGAGCTTTTGAAAGCTCTTCTCATAATCGTCTGTCCACCTGAACGGAGCACCCTTCTGGGTCAATATAGTCATAATTGATGCAATAGACGAGAAACCCTCTACAAATCGACGGTAATACCCCGCCAAGCCAAGAACACTCTGGATCTCCATAGTTGAGTATGGTCTGGGCCAACTCTGCACTGCTTCAATCTTTTTTGGGTCTATCTTGATCCCCACTTGATACTACATGACCCAAAAATGCCACTGAATCTAACCAGAATTCAAACTTTGAAAATTTTGCATATAACTTCTTCTCTCTCAAGGTCTGAAGCACAATCCTTAGGTGCTACTCATGATCCTCCCAACTCCGGGAGTACACAATAATGTCGTCAATAAACACAATGACAAAAGAGTCAAGATAGGTCTGAAATACACTGTTCATCAAGTGCATGAATGTTGTTGGGGTGTTGGTCAGCCCAAAAGACATCACAAGAAACTCGTAATGACCATCCCGAGTCCTGAAAGCAGTCTTCGGGATATCTGGCTCCCGAATCCTCAACTGATGATAGCCTGAATGCAAGTCGATCTTAGAGAACACTCTAGCACTCTGAAGCTGATCAAATAGGTCATCAATACATGGCAATGAATACCTGTTCTTCAATGTAACCTTGTTTAACAAGCGATAATCGATACACAATCGCAAAGAAACATCATTCTTCTTCTCAAACAAGATAGGAGCACCCTAAGATGATACACTGGGCCGAATGAACCCTTTATCAAGTAACTCCCGTAACTGTTCCTTTAATTCTTTTAACTCTACTGGGGCCATACGATAAGGTGGAATAGAAATGGGCTGAGTGAATGGTAACAAATCAATGCCAAAGTCAATATCCCTGTCGGGCGGCATGCCCAAAAGATATGACAGGAATACATCTGAATAGTCCCTCACTATCGGAACAGACTCGACGGCAAGAGTATCAACACCAACATCCCTGACATAGGCCAGATACTCATCACACCCCTTCTCAACCATTCGCTGATCTTTATGAAATGAGATAACCCTACTAGGAACACAACCTAAGGTACCTCTCCACTCTAGAAGTGGTAGACCAGGCATAGCCAACTTCAACGTCTTGGAATGACAATCAAGGATAACATGATAGGGTGACAACCAGTCTATGCCTAAAATGACATCAAAATACACCATACTGAGCAATAATAAATCGACTATGGTCTCAAAACCACTAAGAACAATCAAGCACGACCGATACACATGGTCAAGAACAATAGAATCATCCATGGGCATAGATACATAAATAGGGGAACTCAGAGAATCGCAAGATACACCCAAATGCGGGGAAAAATAAGATGACACATAGGAATACGTGGAGCCTGGATCAAATAAGACTGATATATCTCTATGATAGATCGGAACAATACCTATGATAATAGAATCTGATGCAACTACCTCTGTCCTAGTAGGAATGGCATGATATCTGGCCTGACCTCCCCCTCTAGGGTGACCTCTACCTATCCGACCTTCACCTCTAGCTGGTTTGTGCAGGTGGGGTGGTAGCTGGTGCTGTAACCATAAACTGAGGACCTTGTGGAGCACGTGGTTCCTAAGAAATATATGGAGGTGCACCCTTCCTAAATATGGGGCAATCCCTCACCACATGGTGAGAGTCACCATACTCAAAATAAGCTCTCGGAGGACGTGGCTGCTACGACTAGATCAACCTTGATCGACTAGACTGACCACTAATAGCACCCCGTACAGGAGGCACACTAGACACCGACGGTGCATAATAAGGATCCTGGGGCCTAATAGTGGCCGGAGCACCATTGGCGGTTGGAAGCGCTGAATGAACAGGGCGGCCCATATAACCGATGCCTTGACGAGCTGTAGCTGGGGAACGAGTACCACTATAAGTGGCAGACTCTCGATACCTTTTGGCCTCTCTCTTCTCTATCCCGAGTAAGCATTTCCTCTAACCTCCTAGCAATCCCCACTACCTGCTGATATGCAATATCTATATCCAACTCTCGGGACATACTCAATCTGATACCAGGGTAGATCCACTCAATAAACCGACGAACCCGCTCTCGAACAGTAGCAACCATGGCTGGTGCATGCCTGGCCAAATCACTGAATCAGACCACATACTCTGACACGGTCATAGTACCCTGGCGTAACTGCTCAAACTCTGTGCGCCAAGCATCTTTGAGAATTGGGGAACATACTCCTCAAGACTTTGGGGAACATACTCCAAGTGAGTGAAGCTGCCTCAGCCGGACTATCCAAATCGTATGCGCGCCACCACTGATAGGCCGCTCCTCTAAGCTAGAACATAATGAAAGAAACCCCACTAGTCTCCGCAACACCCATAGTATAGAGGATACGATGGCACTCCTAAAGAAAACCTTGGGCATCCTCTGACGCCAAGCCACTGAAAATAAGAGGGTGGTACTTCTTGTACCTCTCGAGCCTGAGCTGCTCCGCCTCAGAAGCTGCTACCCTAACCTCGGGCTGAACTGGAACTACCTACTACATCGATATGATCTCTGGATCCTGTTCTACCTGAACCCACTACTCTGGGGTACCGGCGACGGGAGTTTGGGCTCCTCCCCCAGCCTGGGATGTGGTAGGAGCAGGTAGTATCAATCCTGCCTGAGCCAAGGTGCTGAACATGCTCAGAAACTATGCTAGAGTCTCCTAGAGGGCTAGTGCAGTAACAGGCGTCTTAGGTGTTTGTCCTCTAACTGGAGCTACTGGTGGCTCCTCTGTAGTAGCTCGTGCGGGTGCCCTGGTTGTACCACGTGGACGTCATCGGCCTCCACCTGCCTCTCGCGACTTTAGCAAGGGGCACTTGTATCTGTTCATCTGATCCAGTTGAATGTGCCCTCACCATCTGTTAGAGAATCGAAAGACGGAAATTTAGAATCCGAAGTCAAAATCTCGCACGATAATGAATCAAAGAAGTGAAGCTTTTCCTAACAGTTCCATAGCCTCCCGAAGATAAGTACAGATGTCTCTGTACCGATCCGCGAGACTCTACTAAACTTGCTTGTGACTCATAACACATAGGAACCTAATGCTCTGATACCAACTTGTCACGACCCCAATTTCCCTCCGTAGGATGTCGTGATGGCACCTAATCTCTAAGACTAGGTAAGCCTAACAATTTGCAGAATAGATGAATAAGTCACAAGCTACTAATAGCAAATACTAAGTGTCTCTATACATTAGAGTCTAAGGAGAATAAGGAAAAATAATTCAGTAAAGATAGAGGGGGACTCCCAGGTCTGCGGACGCTGACAGATATACCTTGAAGTCTCCACGTACAGTCTAACTCACTAGTATCAGGCCTGGTAGGAAAAACCTGGATCTGCCCAAAAGATGTGCAGAGTGAAGTATGAGTACGCCACAATGGTACGTAGTAAGTGCCAAGCCTAACCTCGGTAGAGTAGTGACGAGGTCAGGTTAGGGCCCTACTGGTTTAAAAGAAAAGTAAGGCAGAAGATATAATAATATTTTGAAATGACTACGAATTTAAACAACGAAAAGTTTTAGAAAATAACAGCTCAATAATTAGAGGTAACAACAGGGGCACTCCCGAGGTACTGCCTCGTAGTCCTAAATATAAATATGCAAGACATGGGGGATCTCCCGAGGTACCGCCTCGTAGTCCCAAAGTAAATATGTAAGACAGGGAGATCTCCCAAGTAAACGCCTCGTAGTCCCAAAGTAAAGTGCATGGGGATCTCCCGAAGAACAGCCTTGTAGTCCCAAAGTAAATATGCAAGACAGGAGGATCTCCCGAGTAAATGCCTCGTAGTCCTAAAGTAAATATGCAGTACAAGGGGATCTCCCGAGGAACCGTCTCATAGTCTCAAAACAAAATATGCAGCAGATAACCGAAGGAACAACGAATATATAACAAGAAATCTTACAGTTAAAGGTTTAATTCAAATCAAGGGAAGCATGTAATTCAACTAAGCATGTTTCACAAATTGCAAGTAAGAGTTAAGGCACGTAGACATGCGATACTAGGCTAAATATGATCACTACATATGATAATGCAACTTAGTTAAGGAATTTAAAAGAAAACAACTCAGCAAGAACCAAAATTTCCACAAGTAGCCCGTGTACGCACTCGTCACCTCGCGTACACGGCGCTCACATATCACAAATTGTTACAACAGTACCAAATCCTAAGGGGATTTTTCCCACACAAAGTTAGACGAGTCACTTACCTCAAGGCTCGCTCAATCAATCGATAATGATGTCGTTCCCTCGATTTGCCGACTCTGAATGGCCCAAATCTAGCCAAAAGCATTTACAAAACATGTATACAACTACAAGAAACTAATTTAAATCATAAATTTACAACTTTAGCAAAGAATTAAAAAAATGCCCCAAATGTCGACTTGGGCCCACGTCTCAAAATCGGGTAAAAGTTACAAAATACGAACACCCATTCGATATCGCGTCCACCCATACCAAAATTACCAAATTCCGACACCAAGTCGCCACTCAAATCCCCAAATTAAACTCTCCAAACCCCTAGCCTCAAACTCCCAAATTTCACCTTAAATACACACTAACTAGGCGGGAAAATCAATTGGGGAACAAGATTGTTGATAAAAAATAAGCACAAGGGACTTACCTCAAGAAATCCCTCGAAAATGCTCTAAAAAATCGCCCTAGACCGAGTTTACAAAGTCCAAAACGAGAGAAATCATGAAACCCTTCGGTTTTAAGCACTGCCCAGGCTTTTCGCACCTGCGGCCAATTCCACCGCACCTGCGGAACCGCTTTGTGGTAAATTCCTCCGCTTCTGCGAAACCACTTAAGTCCCTCAGAGCTCTCACCTACCCTCCAGGTTTCGAACCTTCAGATGTGCTTCTGCGGCCCGTGATCCGCTTCTGCTGGAACAACTCCTGGCACAAATTCTACTTATGTGGTCCCAATCCAGCTTCTACAGGTACGCATCTGCGCAAACACGTCCGCTTCTACAGACATGCCTCCCCACACTCGTACGCTCCTGCGATCAATCTTCCGCATAGGCGACTCCGCTTCTATGGCCTTCACACCACACCTATGACCACTAGCCATCCTCATCGGCTCCGTATATGCGACTCCCAACTTGCTTATGAGAGACCGCACCTGCCACCAAACCCAGTGCGATGACACCAGAACCAGCCCAGCATCAAAAATCTTTTAAGTCCAAAAATGATCCATTAACCATCCGGAATCCACCCGAGGCCCTCGGGACCTCAACCAAACTTACCAATAAGTCCTAAAATATCATACATACTTAGTCGATCTTTTATATCAAAAAGTCCACTCCCGGTTAAACTTTCCAAAATCATCCAATTTTTTAACTTTCGCCAATTGACGCTAAAATGACCTACAGACCTCCAATTCAACATTTGAACATGCTCCTAAGACCAAAATTACTCTACGGAGCTATAGGAACCATCGAAACTCCATGCCGGAGTCGTCTTCAAACAATTGAAACTACGGTTGATTCCTAGAACTTATACTCCTAACTTAGGGACTATGTGTCCCATTTCACTCCAAAACCAGAAACGAATTCTCCCTGCAAGTCACAAAACCCAAAAATGAACAGGGAGCAACAAATAGGGTTTCACGGCTAGTACTCTCAAAACGACCGATTGGGTCGTTACAATAATTGAGGGATTTAAATTATATACATCGAGTGTATTATCAATACAATTAATTGGCTATAATTGGTAAATATTTTTTTTGTACTTAATATATCATGAATACTATAATGAGTGGCATGTTATTGTACTGATGGAATATAAAATTATGCTAAGTGTAAAAGAACTAAACTCATATTTCAACCACAAGTGCATTTCATACACCACTATTTTCTATCTGATATTTTTAAAGTGCTTACTGAAAAAATCAAGAAGTATTGATCACGGCCAACTCTAGTCCAAAAAAGGATAAGCAGTCGCTGCAAATATAATCCGGTCTAAAAGTCCGGAGTCGAATCCCACAGAGAACTAAGGTTTAGCTACAATTGTTCATTATCACCAAGAAGACAAGTTCGAACAATTCCTAAGTTATAAATATAAAGATTCTTATTTCTAACTAATTAACTAACAAATTAAAGGAGTGAATTAACAACTAAAGATACTAAGGGTTGGAGACAAGATTAAGGAGGTCTAGAGTTATGATTTTCCCAATTGTCGGAATCGTTCCCGCTATGTCTCCTGTAATTTTGTCTAATTATTCTCTACTGATCGTGGACAATTCAGGTGTCATAATTCTCTCCCGAGCAACTACCATATTTTACTAGACATATTCTCCCAAATTACACTAGCTGGCACAATCTTACCGCTCATTATGACCACGTCAAGACTTCGTTATTCCTAAACCCACTTTTAAACCTGCTGTATTGATTCCTCATATACGTTAGGAGTGATGTTGTTCACATACTACGTAAATATGTACCATTTCTCAAGCAATACATAATAAATAGGCACAGTCAATTGATGTTCATTCAATCAATAAAAATAAGCACGTAGTTGAACAAATAAAGAAATTCAAAGGCTAAATTATATTCAAACTTCACAAGAATTCATCCTCTAAAAGGTTCCATGAAAACCCTAAATAATAAATTAGCTACTCATAGTAGTATGTGAAAATACAATACTAAAATTCATAACCAGCAATAGAAAACAGGAAGAAGAAAGGAAAAACTCGTGGTTGAATCTTTCTCCTTGCTCCTAGTGTATTCTTGCCTCCAAAGGTGTTGTGTAACCCTAAAGTAGTGTCTCCTCCTCCTCCAAAATTGTGTATAAATCATGTTTAATGTGTATTTATATGACCTAGGTAGGGTGGAGGCTTGTCCAATACAATCCAATCTTAGATAGGAGAGATGGAATCTGTGTCTTCCTTCGAGCGTCGCGCGCCCTTGGACGTGGACTAAGCTTTTGCAATTTTCCAGTTCGCGAAGCTATCCGTGCCTTCGCTTCACTTTACTATTTTGTGCCTTCAGTTTTCTCCTTTTTCGCGTCCTTTTTCGTGCCAGTCACGATATTGAATGAGCTCCCAATTCTTTCCATCTCTTATTTTTTGTGTCAAATTGTCGTCTTTTGATCATTTATCATCTAAACTCGTTCCTAAACATAAGAAACACATAATGAGCATATTTTACTTGAAAAAACAAGTAATCTCCTGCAACTCACACAAGAATTAATATGCAAATATACTCAAAAATATGCACTTTTCATCATTTATCACCACCCCACACTTAAACTCTTGTTCGTCCTCGAGCAACTTAAGATTAAGCACGTTGGCAAGTACACTTTTCAAAATATACTCAAGCATCCTACCAATGACAATGGTTTATATCAATGCTTAGAACCTACATAAGCACTATTTATACTTTTCCTCAAGGTTAAAAATGATGCCAAGACTATTTAAAATATTTGTGTGACTCTTTCTAACATCCTAGACTCAAAAGATGATTCCAGTATATTCCTCTTTATGAATCGCTTCTTATTCAAACTAAAGATACGAGTTCCTTACCAATCCGTTGTAAAGCATGTGCCCTCACCAACAAAACAAAGAGAGTAATCAGTCTGCACACTCAAATATGAATTCAAGTATAATTTAAGGACTCACATAATGAAAGAATTCACTCACTCTCACAACGAAACTCATGTGCCCCCAAAGCTCGTACCATAGGCTTCCGTAATATAAGACTCTACTAATTTAAGCTCGCAAAGTCTAGGATCAATTAGGTCTTCATGGGTTGTAATGTAGGCAATGGGACGTATAAGATAGATATGGATAATAGTGACTAACCCTCCTAAGTACTTCTAATATAATACATTTTAACTTTTAAGCACATCCTCTTCATGATCATTCAACATATCGCTATGAAATTGTACATGACGTAGCCCATTGACTTTAACCACATCTACATAAGCACTAGCACATATCAAAGTGAATTGGAGGGATTTTTTTCTTTTATATTTTCTTTTTCTTTCTTTCTTTTTCAAGATCTTTTCAACACCCTCCATAAATTGGTATTTTCAGATAGTGGCTCTCTCAATACACACATGCACCTTTTGGCCTTTCTATGGTTCCACTCAAAACTACCCAATATCGTTTCCTTCTCTTCTAGTGACTTAAGTGCTTTCAGAGGTAAAGGATGAACAAGATTTAATTAAGAACAAAAGGGATTCGTCTTGTAATATGGGTACCAAAGAAAAGGTTAACAGGCTCAAATGGGCTAACAAAGGATAATTTTATCACTGGTCGGCAAGTAGTTCAGAGGTCAATCAAAGAAACGCCTATATCATTTTCTAGACTCGCAAAGCTTACTTATTTCTCTTCAACTCATACACAAGGAAAGTTCTAGACTAGCAAGGGACGACACAGAGTACAACCAAATATCTCACCTAACACAATGCACATGATTACTCAGGACGGCTTAAACTCGACTATCAAGTTAAGGCAGCTAACCGCAGTCATAATGTAATTAAATCACATAGGATGTACATAATAGAAGTCAAAAAATAAGCCCAAGTGTCAAAATAATTCACATATACTCTCAAGGCATATAGTCACAAGAATCAAGAAGAAAGTACTCAGTACAAATGCTCCATCTCTAAGCCCCGATATAAAACATGTCAAAAAGCGTAGATACTCAAGTTCTTCCCGTTCCATTATTAGTTCAAAACAACCAAGGGAAAGAAAAAATAAATCTTTTGTATTTTTCGTTAGACTTTATACCCTTAAGAAAACTGTCTAGGAAGTCCATCGTTGGGCAAAAATCAAAACCTTTTGAAAATTCGACTTAAAAACAAATTACTACTTGGTTCAAAGAGTCATCCCTTGGAAAAGAACCGTGGTCATAAGAAAAACTAAGAGGGATTATTTTTACCTAATTTTATTCTTTTTCAATTTTTTTTCAACATATATAAATTAACACAACTAAATTAGCATAGGAAACTACCCAAACAATCTCTTCACCCCATGCTTAAAATTGTGCATTGTCCCCAATGCACACCCATAAATACAAGAGGGTATTTATGGGGTACTCAAACTTCTACCAGACTTGATTCTTTCTGCGGGCATCCCACACTTAGTTCTCACCATCTCACTTGCTTTGATTTGTTCCATTGAATTTGCTTCCCATGCTCCTAGAAAATAAAAAAGAGACACTACAAAAACAAGAATTTAAAATTAAAAAAAAAGCAGTAAAGCTAGGTTGCCTCCCAACACGTGCTTGATTTAACGTTGCGGCACGACACAGATCACTTTTTACCTCCATCTCGAGCTTATGAATTGAACCCCAAGTTTTGCTTCAAGTTTTCGATTATGCTTCAAGGGTGATGGAACAAATCTATGTTCCCCAAGAAAATAATGTAGCATTCTGCTCTTCCTAGCGTTTACATGAGGTATGAAATCCTGACTTTCTGGCAAGAATAATTCCAGAATGTAGGCACCTTGTTCCTCATTCCTTGACTCCTCAATTGGCTCGGATGGCTCTATTTCCATATCATTATCTAAACACAATGTGGAAAAATACTTGGAGTGTGGACCAATGCGCTCAACTATATGAACCTTGGGATTCTCAACATCCTCAACACCAATGCCACTAGAGTCAACTAAATATGTATCCTCAATGTTCTTTTTTGGCTCCAGTATCTCTTCTAGAACATCGACATCTTCAAATTTTAGCTGGTTAGAGTGTTGGTGTTCTACTTTGGACCCCTCCATTGGCACCTCAATTTCTGTCTCTAATGCGTGCAACTTCTGGATACTATCCATAATATTAACATGTTGAGCATTAAACGTTTCAACTAGTTGACTCACTTGAGCCTCCAAGTTGCGAATAGTTGCATCTTGCCTTTGTATCCGCAAATATGTCTCATTATTTTTTTTCACAAGGCACCTTAGCATATCCTTGATCTCATTCAGGTTGTCATCCTCGGGTTCTTTGTTCATGTTTACCTCACAAGAAAAAGTAGATCCATCATAGTAAGGGGTTGGGGGGGGGGGGGAGGGGACAAGAAATATAAGCACAACCATGAAAGTGACCATCTTGACCACCACATATATCTCACATATTCCACATATAAGATTGAGTTGGTGAACATAACTCACTCTTGGAAATATTTTGATAATTTTGCCATGGGTGATTTTCTCTACAATATGCATAAGGAGGATCAAAAGTAGAAGTACCAACATTAAAACTCTCATAATTCCAATATGCCATGTTTCTCAAATCAACAAGTAAAACAAAAATAAATAAAAAATCAAATACTAGAAAACACAATAAAAGTTCAAACATGAAACCTAGCATCATGTACATCTACAGCTACACCGTTAGTTTTTCGGCAACGACACCAAAATTTGATCACGCCCAACTCTAGTCCTAAACATATAATTGATCACTGCAAATATAATTTGGTCTAAAAGTCCGGAGTCGAATCCCATATAGATCTAAGGTTTAGAACAACTATTCACTATAATCAAGAAGACAAGTTCTAACAATTTCTAAGTTATAAATATAAAGATTCTTATGTTTAACCAATTAAGTAACAAATTAAAAGAGTGAATTAACAACTAAATATACTAAAGGTTGGTGACAAGATTAAGGAGGTCTAGAGTTATGATTTCCCAATTGTCGGAATCCTTCCTGCTACGTCTCCTATAATTTTGCCTAATTATTCTCTACTGATCGTGAGCACTTCAGGTGTCGTAATTCTCTCCCGAGAAACTACCATAATTTACTAGACATATTCTCCTAAACTACGCTAGCTGGCACAATCTTACCCCCCACTATGACCACGTCAATGCTTTGTTATTCCTAAACCCACCTATAAACCTGCCATATTGATTCCTCATATACGTTAGGAGTTACATTGTTCAAAAATTACCTAAATATGTACCCTTTCAATACATAATAAATAGGCAGTCAATTGATGGCCATCCAATCAACTTGTAAAGAAATTCAAAGGCTAAATTATATTCAAATTTAACAAGAATTCATCCTCCATATGGTTCCATCAAAACCCTAAATGATAAATTAGCTACTCATAGTAGTACGTAAAAATACAATACTAAAATTCATAAACAACAATAGAAAACAGGAAGAAGAAAGGAAAAACTTGTGGTTGAATCTTCCTCCTTGCTCCTAGTATATTCTTGCCTCCAAAGGTGTTGTGTAGACCTAAAATAGTGTCTCCTCCTCAAACATTATGTAACAATCATGCTTAGCATGTATTTATATGACCTAGGTAGGATGGAGGGCCATCCAATACAATCCAATCTCGGATAGGAGAGCTGGAATACGCGTCTGCCTTCGCGCGTCACGCGCATATGGATGCAGACTCAGCTTTTGCAATTTTCCAGTTCGTGAAGGGATCCGTGCCCTCGCTTTACTTTACTGTTTTGTGCCTTCAGTTTTCTCCCTTTTGGCGTTCGTTTTCGTGCCACGTACGAGATTGGACGAGCTCCCAATTCCTTCCATCTCTTCCTTTTTGTGTCAAACTGTCATCTTTTGTTCCTACATATAAGAAACACATAAAGAGCATATTTCACTTGAAAAATCAGGTAATCTCCCGCGACTCACACAAGAATTAATATATAAATATACTCAAAAATATGCACTTTTCATCATTTATCAATTATCTATAATATGACATTAAATTTTTTTTTTTCGAAAATTGCCAAAAAAAACAAATCGAAATCCAAAAATATTTTCTTTCTTGTTTAGAAGTCTTTCATTCAAAAATTTCCAATCAAAAAAAAATCTAATATCCAAAATTATTTTCCTTGTTAGGAGCTTTTACGATTAGATTTTTGAAAGAGTTAAAAAAGTGAGTTAGTTTATTTACTTTATTCATGATCTTCCCGAACTACGCAAAGATCTGATTCATATCCCCACATGATACGTAGGCAACTTACATCGGGTTCGATTGAATCATTTAGAAAAAAAGAAAGAAAACAAAATAGAGAAAAAAGAAAGAAAAAGTGGTTAAAAAGGGAAGAGAGTGTTTATTCTAACATGCTTGTTGTTTTGAAATAAAAGCTAGTTAAAGGTGGTCGGTTTGTTGGTTTGCAATGGAGAGTCATAAAAACAATCCAAGATCCCTCGGAAATAAAAGCGTCTTCTCAACCAATGGAACAAGCACCACTGTTGTTGATCCAAAGTCACGAAAAGGCAAGTAGGCAAGTTGGCGGTGAAAAATCAAAAATTGAGGCAAATGTGGGGTTGACTTTACCAGATTTGAGTAATACGATATGGCATGCTCGGGATGATTTGATGATTGGGAGACATGAGAATTCTTCCAAGTCCTTTAATAAATTAGTTGCTTTGAAATTTTCTATGTCGTCGGTCCTGAAATCCGACAGCCAATATTGGAAATGTTTTGATCAAAAAGTCAAAATTTAAGTGCTGAATCAGAAGGAATAAAAGGGTTGAATGTCGTAGTAGTGTTGATGAGAAAATTTGCGGCTAATATGTCGCTTAGTAACTGGAAAGTCACTCTTCTATTAGCCATGGTAGCTTATTTTGTCTTCTTTTCTTCTTCTTTTTGTGTTATCGGGTCCTTCTTTCCTTTATTCAAAAAAATGTAGTCAATCATGCTGTGTCCATTTTGTGCATAGTTCCTCTCCCGCTAGTTCTAGTGATATGCCATGCATGCAGAGTTTTTGGCCAGATATTAGAAAACTGATTTAGTCTTGAACTGGTTAACTGAGAACAAGACACTTTTGAGGATGAATACAAAGTCGAAACACTTTGGAATTAAGCTCGGTTCAATTCATGTGGAACTAGAATAGTCATACCTATGGAGGTTAATGATCTTTACCTTCAAATCATTGTGTAGAACGGGTTTGAGGAAGAATCAATTGACGTTTGGTGGAAAGTTTGACATTAATGGATGGAAAGTGTCTTTCGACCACGACACGTCATGATCCAACTGTTAAAAATTGCACTAGACAAGACCAATAAGGCAAACATGTTCATCAATGCTATGATCGCGAAAGGATACTACGTTTGGCATTCTCGAGGCTGGGAGGCCCTTTTTCTACTATCCAAACACTTTATACCCTTCATTACACTTTTTAAGCCTGTGTTATTTTCCTTGACCACCCTCTTTTGGAATCACGTTTAGAGTTAAAAGTCCAAAAAAGAAAAAAAGATGAAAAAAAATAGTTAGGTCAGATGTTTGAACTACGTTTGACCTGATTCCTTAAAAAAGGATACATAAGCAGCCTTACACGGTTCGGTCCAATCAAATAAGAGTTCAAAAAAATATCCCACTATTTGAAACTGGGTCATAAATTTTATTTTAATTTCTCAAAAAAGTCAATTCCAAGAGTTGTAATTATACAATTGTAACGACCCAACCGGTCGTTTTGAGATTTAGCGTCCCATTCGCGGCTTAAGATCTCGATCAGCTTCATATTATGTATTATGACTAGCGTGTGTGGTTGAGTTCGGATTTCGGATGATTCATGATCAATTTAGAAGAAGGATTCTTATTTTATAAGCTTAAACGGTAATAGTTGACTGGAGTTTGACTTTTGTGTAGATCACTCCGAAATGACATTTTGATGATTCCAATAGCTTCGTATGATGATTTTGGACTTAGGCGTGTGTCCAGATTTGGATTTGGAGGGCCGTAGGTTAATTTGAAGCATTTTGGCCAAAATTGGAAAGTTGAAGTTTTGGAAGATTAAGAGGTTTGACCAAGAGTTGACTTTTTGATAAGGGGCTCAGATTTCCATTCCGAGAGTTGGATTAGATCTGTTATGTCATTTGAGACTTGCATGCAAAATTTGACGTCATTCCGGGTTGATTTTATATGTTTCGGCACGAGTTGTAGAAGTTGAAAGTCATAAGTTCATTAAGTTCGATTTGAGGTGCGATTCATTGTTTTGATGTTGCTTGATGTTCGAGCAGGTCCACGTTATGTTCTGGGACTTATTGGTATGTTCGGACGGGGTCCCGAGGGGCTCAGGTGAGTTTCGTATAGGTTTGGGTTGTGTTGCGCTCATTTTTTATGTTTCTACGTCGTTCCTTCAAGTATAAATGGTACCACATTAATCTAATTAGCTCCAATTTCTGTTTTGATTGAAGCATTTGATCTGTATCGTAATTATGGAGTCATAGTAAAAAGAATCGTTGTATTTGAACATCGTATGAGGGAGTTATGCTCATTTTAGTGTCGGAGAAGAGAGCTGGTCTTTCGCAGATGCAAAGTTGGGTCCGCATATGCGACCCTGCATGTGGGAAAAATGGTCCGCAAATGCGGATATTACAGCTGGCAGACCGTAGGTGTGGAGTTTTGGGCGCAGAAGCAATATTCCCTATGTATTAAAAAGAATCAGACTGCATTTATTTAGTATTTTGAACATATCTTGAGTTCTAGAGCTCCAATTGAGGTGATTTTCGCGGCGTTATTCTCGTCCTTTCATGGGGGTCAGTATTTAACTATAATTCTTATATTTTAAAATGACTACATAAGTTCATTTTTGAATTAATTCATGTTTTGATTGAAGAATAGGGGATTTTATCAAAAACTTTTCTAAAGAGAATAATTGGGTTTTGAACATCGATTTTGAGTCGGAATTGGATAAAATAAGTATGGTTGGACTCGCAATTGAATGGGTATTTGGATTTTGTAATTTTTATCAGGTTCCAAGGTGGGGGCCCGGGGTTGACTTTTGGGTTGAGTTTTTAGTTTATTTAAAGATTGAAGCTTTATTATCCGGAATCATTTCATATGAGTTTTATTTATGATTTGAAGTTATTTTGGCTAGATTTGAGCCGTCTAGAGGTTGTTTCACTCGAGAAGGTCATTTTAGAGTAACGGTCTAGCTTCTTTGAGGTAAGTATCTTGCCTAACTTTATGTGGGGGAAACTACCCCTTAGGATTTGAGTCATTTATGCTAATTGTTTCATGTGAAGGTCGTGTACGCGAGGTGACGAGTACATACTCGGGCTTATTTGTGGAAATTTGATCGCTTAGGGCTCTTTGGTTCTTATGTTCATTATATGTAAAGTTATTTTAGCATGTTAAATCCCACATTTACTAAATTTACCCTTATGTGTCTTATTTGAAACTAATTGATTCATGTTTTACCCTTGTTGCCAATTAAACGCTTATGTGCCTTAATTGAAGATGTTGCCTCTTTTATTGCCATGCTATCTTTTTCGTAATTGCTTATCCTTAATTGAAGTTTTTGTTATCCTTTCCATAATTACTTATCCTTAATAGAAGTTATTATTATTATTTTTTCCGTAATTGCTTATCCTTAATTGAAGTCATTATTATCTTTTTCGTAATTGCTTATCCTTAATTGAATTTATTAGTATCTTTTTCGTAATTACTCAACCTTAATTAAAGTTTTGTTATCCCTTTCATTGTTGACCTATCCTTATTTAGAATAATTGATTCATGCTATCTCTCTTACCGTCGAGTTGTACTTATGTGCAAATCATTATTGCACACTATCTCTCCCCTTGTTGAGCTATTATTGTTGGAACCATTATTCTTTGTTGCCTGTTTATTGTGAGCTCGTTCGTCCGTTTCTTTATGTTCTGAAGTTCTTGAGTTGATTTACTTGTCGTATTCTCGTATTATTGTTATTGTTGCTGTTGTACCCAGTATTGTTGAGCCGAGGGCTATCTGTGGTTGTGGTATGAAACTGTTTTGAGGAAATATTTTGGCATATGGGCACATGTTGTGAAAGTCATTTTATTTTGTTGTTATATTTTGGCACACGTGATATTGTTGAGAGGAATATCGGGGTGTTCGCACGTGAGTTGTCCGTGCTATTATTACTATTGATATTTGCACATCCGGCATGACAAGGCGAGCTATATATGTGTGTTTATGCATGTGGCGAGACGACATGGTAATATTATTATGTGCGTGCGGCAAGACAAGGCGAGTATTTACTTTATTATTGCGCACGTGGCGAGACAAGATGGGCTATCGGGGAATGATTTGTGATGACTTGTGATGGCGTAGGGGCATTGTTATCGCTGTTATTTGTGTAGTGGTGTGCCTATCCTTTGTGAGTTATACCGTGTGCATTTCGTGGTGATCGTTTCTTATGTGCCATTCATTATCTCTCTTCTTACTTAATGACTTCAATTGTGGTAGAACACTTGCACAAGTATACACGTAAATAAATCACATATATCGGTTGAGAAGATGAATCCTGATGTTATTGACTATTTACATGTACTACCGTGTACTTGCCTTCTGTGTGAGAGTTATCCTATTGGCAAGTAAGTTGTCCGTGTATTCATGAGTCATTGTTATTATTGGCACATGAGTGGTCCGTGCGGATATTAGATATTGTCACTCTCTTGGTACGTGAGTCGTCCGTGCGATTATGAATTTGTAATGTGGGTACAAGATGCCAAGTGATTAGGGTTCAAGAATTGGGACCTGTGATTTGTGATTATGAGGTTTGGTACCTTGTGGAAATTTTTGAATAGAACTGGTGTAAAAGTGGTTGTTATTGTTGAGTTGTTACTTGTTTTCCTTTATTTGGTTTCATCGGACTTAGACTGTGTCCAACTTACCCTACAACATTACTATATGTTTGCTTCTTGTTGCTAATTGTTGTTTCTAGTGTTTCATTGCGAGTATTGTTACGTTTTCCTTACCATGCTTAGCTTTATATTAACATTGTTTCCCTGTTAAGTCACCTTCATATTTGTTCAGGTTGTTTAGTCAAGTAGGTGTATTGACTGTCCCTCGTCACTACTCTACCGAGGTTAGTCTTGATACTTACTGTTTACCGCTGTGGTGTATTCATACTATGCTTTCTGCATATTTTTGTGCCGATCCAGGTATTTCGGAGTTGGTCGATCAAAAGCAAGCAGTTCGGGTTTTGCTGTGGAGACTCAAGGTAAACCTGCCATCGCGTTCGCAGGCCTCGGAGTCACCTTGCGATATTGTACTTGTACTATATATTTCTATTCTAAAACAGTTGTATTTATGGAGTTTTCTAGCAAACTCAGTAGAGCTTATGATTTGTACTACCAGTTTTGGGATTGTTGGCTTGTATGGAAATTTCCATATCGAAATTCATAGTTGTTGGTTAAATTTTGCTATTGTAATAATCCAACCGGTTATTTTGAGTATTGCAGCCCCGTTCCCCCATTTACTGCTTATTCTGTGTTCAATTATAATTTGTCGGAGAAGTTTCAGAATGAATTGGAACACTTAGTTCCAAGACTTAAAGCTTAAGTTGAAAAAGCTTGACCGGATGTTGACTTATGTGTAAACAACCCCGGAATCGATTTTTGTTGATGCCAGTAGCTCCGTATGGTGATTTTGGACTTAGGCGTGTCCGGAAAAGTATTTGGAAGCCCGTAGCTAAATTAGGCTTGAAATGACTAAAGTAGAAATTTAAGTTTTGAAGTTTGACTGGGGAGTTGACTTTTTGATATCGGGTCGGAATCCAATTATTAAAATTTGAATAGATCTGTTATGTCATTTATGACTTGAGTGCAAAATTTGAAGTCATTCATGATTGATTTGATGTGTTTCGGCACAAGATATAGAATTTAGAAGTTTGAAAACTTTATAAGTTCGATTTGAGGTGCAACTGTAATTTAGATGTTATTATGTGTGATTTGAGGCCTCAAGTATGTCCGTGTGATGTTATGGAAGGTGTTGGTATATTCAGACGGGGTTCCGAGTGGCTCCGGTGAGTTTCGGACGTAGTTCGGGTCGATTTGAGATTTTTGGTATATTCGGACGGAATTTTTGGGTTGCTGATGCAACCGATTCTGCGAAAGATTGGTAGTAGAAGCGACTCAGCAAAAGCGAGCATCTCCTCGCTAAAGAAAAATAGGGAGGTAAGCTGTTCATCGCAGAAGCGTGCACAATTGCGCACCTACGACATCGCAGGTGCGGTCATTAGAAAACGCAGGAGCGATGCACTTCGCATGTGCAGAGCAGGTTGCGCAAAAATGCGACCGCAGATGTGGTCTTAGGCATCGTAGAAGCGATCATTGATGGCCAAGCTATTCTAACAGAGCGAGATTTATACCGCAAAAGCGGTGCTCGCAAATGCGACAATGCGACCGCAAATGCGAAAACGCTGGGCAGAACCCTTAAAGTTCGAGGGTTCGATATTTTCACCCATTATTCAGATTTTGGAGCTCGGTTTGGGCGACCTTTGGGAGGAATTTCATCACACAACTTGGGGCAAGTGTTCTTCACTCCCTTGTGATTATATTTCATGAATTAAACTTCGTTTTCGGCGTTAGATTATTGATTTTTCAAGAGAAATCGGAGGAATTTTCTACAATTTCATAAAATATATTTTCGAGATTTGAACACAGATTCGGAGTCAGATTTGAGTGAAATTAGTATGTTTGAACTTATAATTGAATGGGTTATCGGATTTTGTGAGTTTCATCGAATTTCAAGACGTGGGCCCCACCGGTTATTTTTTAGTGTAATTTCGGATTTTGTGGAAAAATTAGTATTTTGATATGGAATTAATTCATATAATTTGTGTTGACTAAATCGAATTAATTGTGACAAGATTCGAGCCGTTCAGAAGTTGATACACCCAAAATGGAATTTCTGGAGCATTGTTTAGCTTGCTCGACATTGGATTTGGTTTGTTCGAGGTAAGTAACTCTTCTAATCTTGGAGTTGAGGGTATGAACCCTGATTATAGGTGTTATGTGTTTGGTGTTGAGGTGACGCACATGCTAGGTGACAGGCGTGTGGGCGTGCACCGTGTGAACTGTGACTCCGTTACTCCTGTGGTACCGTGTAGTTAGCTGAACTTATCTGTAATGATAAAATCTCTACGTACTATAGTTATCGAGTTGTGATTCATATTAGAAACCATGTCTAGGCTACATGCTTATCTTGTTGGGACCCATTGAGGTCATTAATGTTGTTGAGTTATTTGCTTACATTGCAATTTCATACTCAGTCATGTTCATTCATTTCATATCATATCTCAGTCTCTGTTGCTACATATTGACATATCATATCATCATTTTTTGGCTAGTTTCGTGACATTGTGAGCCCAAGAGACTGGAGAGATTGATGACTGAGTGAGGCTGAGGGCCTGATTATGAGCATATTGATACTATAGCACGTGAGTTGTCCGTGCAGTTTATAGCGCTTGGGCTGAAAGAGCCCCTCCGGAGTTTGCACACACCCCAGTGAGCGTGGTTGATTTATATTGAGGGATGGATCTTCCCTAGACATGGATCTTGTCCAAAGCATTTATATTGAGGGATGGATCTTCCCTGGACATGGATCTTGTCCGAAGTATTTATATTGAAGGATGGATCTTCCCTGAACATGGATATTGTCCGAATCGTTGATATTTGGGGATGGATCTTCCCCTGGGATGCATTGGCTTTGTACAGTACTGAGTGACTGGATGTTAGTTATTATGTATATACATTGGGATGGATCTTCCATGGGCTGGATTGGCCATATACAGTACTGAGTGATTGAATACTCTGAGAGTGCGAGTACATGAGTTCATCTCTGAGATACATAGCATTGGCATGCACACATGACATACATGCATAAAGATGTATTTTTCTCATGTTGTACGGTATCACGTCATTCATGCCTTCTCACACATATTGACATATGGGCATAGTGATGCATTTTACACTGGCTATCTGGAAAGAAAATGAAACATCTTATTTATTGTTGAAAGGAGTTTTGGGAAAATTACTGTTTTCAAACTTACTCATATTTTTCGCAACTTCGGTAAACGACTTAGGTTTTCACTGATACACTTGAAAGGCAGAACTATTTTTAGAAATCGTTATTAAGCTAAGCATTTTATATTTGAGTTACTTCTTTTATTACTTGCTTTATGTTGTTATGAACTATTGTTGGCTATTGGAGTTGGACTCTGACCTTGGTACAAGCTCTTCAGTACTTTCAACCTAATGTTAGGTTTGTTACTTATTGAGTACATGGGGTCGGTTGTACTCATACTACACTTCTGCACCCTGCGTGCAGATTTTGGATGTCAATGATGTTATACATGGCGGGAGCTGGATTTGAAGATGTACCTGCGTTCCAGTCATTATTGCCTCTTATTCTTGGTAGCTTTAGAATTTTAATCTGTTCATGCATATTTCAAACAGATGATGTATTCTTATTTCACACCATCTTTATAAATTCTAATCTTAGAAGCTCATGATTTGTACTACCAGTCCTTGGGGAGTGTATTAGAGTCAGTTATATATTAATGGAATTGGATCGTTATTAATTGGCTTGCCTGACGAATTAGGTTAGGTGCCATTACGACTAGGTGGATTTTGGGTCGTGACAAGTTGGTATCAGAGCTCTAGGTTCATAGGTTCTATAAGGTATGATCAAATGTCTAGTAGAGTCTTGCGTATCGGTTTGATGACGTCCATACTTATCTTCGAGAGTCTAGAGGACATTTATGATAATTTCCCATTTTCTTTCCTTATCGTGCAGAATTAATTCAGCTTGAAAGATAACTCTTTGAACTCCTTCCACGCATTTGTGTGCGCATGTGAGCGCTCAGTATCAGCTGTGCGTCGTTGGCTTGTGATTCCATGAACGAAGTTCGAAATGTGTATTATGTGTTTTGGTGATGGGCCAGTCTGGAAGACTTGAGGCTAGGTTTAGATCGTAGCCCAGGCTCGGTAGCTTCAGTTGTAACTTGTACATCTTGACTCATATGTCTGGTAGTGTCCCTATGAGTGGAGTTTGTGGCTCGATAAGCGATCGAATGGCTATACGATAAGTATGATGTGACTGCAGGATGTGTTAAGATAGTTTGAATGTGACGAGAAGAGTCTCTCGAGATGTAAGAAGGGCCATTGGGTGCTTGACTTCCGTCTTGATTTTATGTATAGTCTCGAGTAAGGAATGAGTGTGTTGAAGGATCTTTCATGTTGTTAAATTGTGGAGCGAATTAGATTTTCATGTTGTGTTGATGAGTTCAAACTCAGAAAGATTAAGTTATTGCATAGTAATTATGGCTGCGAAAGGGTATAGAAAGATGCCAACTTGAGGCTAAACATGTGAGTTATCTCATGCAGAGTGATATACGTAGGTGTGTTCCTTATAATGTTGAGCGGAGAGTTCCTTATCTACCAGCGGGTTGTATGTTTTGAGATTTGAATTTGAATCCGGTTGAGAAAGTTGACTTGATTGTCAAGAGAATAAATGCGAGTTTAGCGGATGATTGAGGTATTTTATGGTTGGTTTTGCATGAGCTTAAGAATATTTTTTGTTGAACTGACTGCAGTATTATGTCAGTAATAGAGTATGGGTATTGTGAGTTATGGAATATTTTGTTCTATGGTTTTGAGCCAAGTGGGGGAGACTACCGCTGACAGTTTAATTTCATGGTTATATGTTAAATTTTAGTTTTGGTCTGAGGCATACTTGTGGGTTAGTTATGACTTGCAGAGGTTGAGATCGAGAAAGACTAGAATAATGAAATTCCTGAATACGGGTTATATTGTGCTTTATGAGGCTATGAAAATCATGGAATGATTAAGTTGTTATTTGAAGGATGTAGTGCACGCGAAGTATGAAGATTGATGGTGTTAATGCAGGATTACTTATTTGGGTGTTGTTGTGATAATGGGACATGTGTCTTCCGGCCCGTTTGGGCGGTTCAATTTGGATTTGAACAAAGTGGGTAACTCTTGAGAAAGTTCTAATGGGTTCGAGGTTTATATATAGCAATTGAGAATTTCTCCAGACTTGTGTATGGATAAAAATCTGAGATTTGCATTTGATGGTGCCTGGACTTGCAGTAACTCTGTATGACTATGGATTCTACATTTCAGTATAAGAAAGGTAAAAGAACAATTTTAAGTTCACATAAGGTATTTTCAGAAATGGCATTTCGGTTATGGTTCTTACGGGGGTGCTTAAGAAGAATACAGTTGCTTATGGGTCTTAGGGTGGTGTCGTTTTATGTTAGGATGTCTTGTAGTGAGCTTTGGGTAATTATGATGCAGTGAGGTACTACAGATGTTTTGGTGGCAATATTCTTCAGTTTTGGTAGCCTGTGTGGCTTGGTCTAGTTAGAGGAATTTAGTTCTGATAGCTTGGCTATGTGCAAATGGATTTCAAAGTGTTCTAGATGGTTTCTACCATGGTTTGAATCGGATATTCTTTATAAGTGTGGGGAACGTGTTTTGTATTGTGATTTTCTCCTGGAAAGAAGCAAGAGAAAGGTTTCTAACTAACCAGGTATGTAATATGCTGGTGACCTAGAGCTGATAATGAGATTCTTGTGCTTTTCACATGATGGCATGATAGATGTTATGTGTTGTGCGGGATTTAGATTTACATGTACAAGGTGGAAGTTTATTCTTGAAAGGAAGATCACAAATTTTGGACAGAATGGTCAATTTCCGATATTTAGATAAATGTTATAACTGCTCGGTAATCCCTGAGAAGGGTGCGCATTTCAAAAGGCTTATTGTGTTTTGACTTACGGATGTTGATTGGTATTATAGTACTCACCTGGTTGATAGACTGCTGATATTCAAATTATTGCTATGTGGCACGGAAGAATTATGAAAGTATTCCTCGTGAGATGATCATGCATGAAAGATATGTTAGTCATTCGAGTGCAAGAGTTGGGATAAGTTACAGTGATTCATGTGTTCTATAAATTTGGAGTTTGGGAGTTCTCAGAAGTATATTATTTCGGGGTGGTGGCCTGTTTGAGGTGAGTGTTTTATTTAAACTCAGTGGAGTCACTAGTTGCGTTAATTATTTGTGAGTGCTACGCGCTATGAGTGCGCACATATGTGAGGTTTGAGCCCATGTGCGGGCATCGGGCCAAGTATTCATACTCGGAAGAATGCTTAGGCTATGATATGCCTAGAGTTGACCGTTAAGCATAAAGTTATAATGTTTCTCGTATACGTACCTTTGTTGTGAACTATCTGGGCTACATTTGAGGTTACAAAGAGGCTAATTCCGTGAATAAACGGGGTAATTACTATTTCTGCTTTAACTTGCCGAATTGAAGTGTGATAGCAGACCTTGCACATGCTTACACTATGGCGTGTTATTTATACTAGTCCAGGAGAATAAGAATCTTATTTCATTATCGTATGCATGTGTACTTGTTTAATTGCTCCTGTATGATATGCAGGGACTGGAGGCCTGTGATCATGCCAGGCAATTTATATTAGTGGTATGTGAGTTGTCTGTCCCGTGTGTGGGAATTTTATTTCTATGATAATTTATCCGATTCATTAATTTCCTTCCTCTACAATTGTACACATGCGCCTACGGTTATCCTCTTTACAAAATTTGAGGAGTTGGTTGTAGCATTGTGGTTGTGGTGGTGCTTGTTGAACTTGCAATACGGTTCTCTTCCTTGAGACATCTCCCATATTTGGGTACACAGATTGCGCAGTTGTGGTTTAAGTTATGTTGATGTGGCGTGTCTGTGGAATAGTTGTGTTTAATAATATAAGGTCATTGGACCTAGAACGGGTACTATCAGGTTTGATTACGGTATATTCGGGAGGATAATATTGAAAGTCGTCTTAGAAAGTGATTATGGTTCTGGTTGTAGCGAGAGAGCTCCATGACTTGTTGATCTGATAAGGGGTCATGAGATTTTTGTGTGTTTCTTTCATTATCAGCAGTGTACGAAGGTTTTGGAACAAGGTTTTGTTTGATATGGGGTTTAATACCACTACCGAGTTGGTTTTGGAGTAGTTACTGTGATCAGGAATGGTGCTACGAACATGTGAGTTGTGTAATATGTTAGGTATTATATTCGTGGTTATGGTTATGGCTCGATACAGCTTGTTCAAACGTATACAATGTGTAACTGTGAGATTTGGGTCTTGTAAGAAATTATGAATATTGGGAATTGAATTCCAAGGTTTTTGGGCTAAGGTTAAATTAATGATTTCAGTTGTGTTGTGTTGTCAGCTCTATATAAAATAGGGTGACATGGGATCACCCCTGGGTACGTGCGTGGTAAGGTAGAACAATGATTTAAAGGTTTAGGAACAACTCTTGGCATGTTCGAGGACGAACGTATGTTTAAGTGGGGGGAGAATGTAATAACCCGACCGGTCATTTTGAGTGTTGCAGCCCCGTTTCCCCATTTACTGCTTATCCTGTGTTCAATTATAATTTTGTGACTCGTCAGAGAGGTTTCATAATGAATTGGAACACTTAGTTCCAAGACATAAAGCTTAAGTTGAAAAAGGTTGACCGGATGTTGACTTATGTGTAAATGACCCCGAAATCGAGTTTCGATGATTCCAATAGCTCCGTATGGTGATTTTGGACTTAGGAGCGTGTCCGAAAAAATTATTTGGAAGCCCGTAGCTAAATTAGGCTTGAAATGGCCGGGGACTTGAATTTTTGATATCGTGGTCGGAATTCGATTCTGGAAATTTGAATAGGTCCGTTATGTCATTTATAAATTGAGTGCAAAATTTAAAGTCATTCCAGATTGATTTGATGTGTTTCGGCACAAGATATTGAATTTGGAAGTTTGAAAACTTTATAAGTTTGATTTGAGGTGCAATTGTAATTTAGATATTATTATGTGTGATTTAAGACCTCGAGTAGGTCCATGTGATGTTATGGAACGTGTCGGTAAATTTGGATGGGATTCCGAGTGGCTCGGGTGAGTTTCAGACGTGGTTCGGATCGATTTGAGATTTTTGGAAGCTACTGAAATTTTTGGGTTACTGATGCAACCGCTTCTGCGAACGATTGGTCGCAGAAACGACTCTGAAAAAGTGAGCATCTCCTCGCAAAATAGAAACGGGGAGGTAAATTGTTCATCGCAGAAATGGGCACAATTCTGCACCTACGACATCGCAAGTGCGGTCACTGGATAACGCAGGAGCGATGCACTTCGCAGGTTGCGCAAAAGCGCGACCGCAGATGCGGTCTTAGGCATCGTAGAAGCGATCATTGATGGCCAAGATGTTCTTGTAGAAGCGAGATTTATATCGCAGAAGCGGTGGTCGCAGATTCCACAATGCGACCGCAAATGAGGAAACACTGGGCAGAACCCTTTAAGTTCGAGGGTTCGATATTTTCACCCATTTTCAGATTTTGGAGCTCGGTTTGGGTGACCTTTGGGAGGAAATTTACCACACAACTTGGGGTAACTGTTCTTTGCTCCCTTGTGATTATATTCCATGAAATAATCTTCATTTGCGACGTTAGATTATTGATTTTTCATGAGAAATCGGAGGAATTTTCTACAATTTTGTAAAATGCATTTTCGAGATTTGAACACCGATTTAGAGTCAGATTTGAGTGAAATTTGTGTGGTTAAACTCGTAATTGAATGGGTTGTCGGATTTGTTGAGTTTCATCGGATTTCGAGATGTGGGCCCCAAGGGCGATTTTTGAGTGTAATTTTGTATTTTGTTGAAAAATTAGTATTTTGATATGGAATTAATTCTTATGATTTGTGTTGACTAAATCGAATTAACTGTGACTAGATTTGAGCCGTTCAGAAGTTTATACACGCAAAATGGAATTTTTGGAGCATTGTTTAGCTTTCTCGACAATGGATTCGGTTTGTTCGAGATAAGTAACTCTTCTAATCTTGGAGCTGAGGGTATGAACCCTGATTATACGTGTTATATGTTTGGTGTTGAGGTGACACACATGCTAGGTGACGGGCGTGTGGCGCGCACCATGTGAATTGTCACTCCGTTACTCCTGTGGTACCGTGTAGTTACTTGAACTTATCTGTAATCATGAAATCTCTACGTACTAGAGTTATCGAGTTGTGATTCATGTTACAAACCATGTCTAGGATACATGCCTATATCGAGTTGGGACCCATATAGGTCGTTACTGTTGTTGAGTTATTTGCTTACATTGCAATTTCATACTCAGTCATGTTCATTCATTTCATATCATATCTCAGTCTTTGTTGCTACATATTGACATATCATATCATCATTTTTGGGCTTGTTTCGTGACATTGTGAGCCTGAGAGACTGGAGAGATTGTTGACTGAGTGAGGACGAGGACCTGATTGTGAGGATATTGATACTATAGCACATGAGTTGTCCGTGCGGTTTATAGTGCTTGGGCTGAAGGAGCCCCTCCGGAGTCTACACATACCCCCGGTGAGCGCGGTTGATTTATATTGAGGGATGGATCTTCCTTGGACATGGATCTTGTCCAAAGCATTTATATTGAGGGATGGATCTTCCCTGGACATGGGTCTTGTCCGAAGCATTTATATTGAGGGATGGATCTTCCCTGGACATGGATATTATCAGAAGAATTTATATTGAGGGATGGATCTTCCCTGGACATGAATCTTGTCTGAAGCATTTATATTGAAGGATGGATCTTCCGTGGACATGGATCTTGTCCGAAGCATTTATATTGAGGGATGGATCTTCCCTGAAATTGGATTTTGTCTGAATCATTGATATTTGGGGATGGATCTTCCCCTGGGATGGATTGGCCTTGTACAGTAGTGAGTGACTGGATGTCAGTTATTATGTATATATATTGGGATGGATCTTCCCTGGGCTCGATTGGCCATATACAGTACTGAGTGATTGAATACTCTGAGAGTGCGAGTACATGAGTTTATCTCCGAGATACATAGCATTGACATGCACACATGACATACATGCATAAAGATGTATTTTTCTCATGCTGTACGGTATCATGTCATTCATGACTTCTCACACATATTGACATATGGGAATAGTGATGCATTTTACACTGGCTATCTGGAAAGAAAATGAAACATCTTATTTATTGTTGAAAGGAGTTTTGGGAAAATTACTATTTTCAAACATACTCATATTTTTGGCAACTTCAGTAAACGACTTGGGTTTTCACTGATACACTTGAAAGGCAGAACTATTTTCAAAAATCATGATTAAGCTGAGCATTTTATCTTTGAGTTACTTCTTTTATTACTTGCTTTATGTTGTTTTGAACTATTGTTGGTTATTGGAGAACTCTGACCTTGGTACATGCTCGTCACTACTTTCATCCTAAGGTTAGGTTTGTTACTTATTGAGTACATGGGGTCGGTTGTACTCATACTACACTTCTGCACCTTGCGTGCAGATTTTGGATGTCAATGATGATGTACATTGTAGGAGCTGGATCTGAAGATGTACCTGCATTTCAGTCATTGTTGCCTCTTATTCATGGTAGCTTTAGAATTTTAATCTGTTCATGTATATTTCAAAAACATGATGTATTCTTATTTCACACCAGCTTTATAAATTCTAATCTTAGAAGTTCATGATTTATGGTACTAGTCCTTGGGCACCGTATTAGAGTTAGTTATATATTAATGGAATTGGATAGTTGTTAATTGGCTTTCCTGAAGGGTTGGGTTAGGTGCCATCACGACTAGGTGAATTTTGGGTCGTGACATCTATTAATCAATAAGTGTTAGGCTTACCTAGTCTTAGAGGCTAGGTGGCATCACGACATCCTACGGAGGAAAATTGGGTTCGTGACAAGTTGGTATCATAGCTCTAGGTTCATGCATGCTACGAGTCATAAGAGAGTTTAGTAGAGTCTTGCGGATCGGTACGGAGACGTCTGTACTTATCTTCGGAAGGTTACGAAACTATTAGGATAGTTTCACTTCTTTCATTCCTATTGTGCGAGTTTATTGACCTTGGAGTTTGAGCCTTTGTCATTCTATTCTCTCTCAGATGGTGAGGACATGAGCTGTAGTTACTGATGATGATGCCCCCAAAGCCGGTGTTGCTAGAGGCCAGGGTAGAGGCAGAGGCAGAGGCCGAGAAATAGCACGTGCTACAAATAGAGCACCTGTCAGAGCAGCAGTTGAGGAGCCGCCAGTAGCTCCTGTTGGAGGACAGGCACCAAAGGCACCTATTTTTGCCCCGGACTTCAGGAGACCTTAGCACAGTTCTTGAGCACGTTTGGTATATTAGCTGAGGCGGGTTTGATTTCGGTTGCACCAGCAACTTCATAGACTGGGGGAAGAGCTCCAACTCCCGCCGCCCGCACCTCAGAGCAATGGGCTCACATTGGTCAGGTTTCGGGTGTGCTGCCGGCACAGCCAGTTGTTCTAGTTTAGCCCGTGATTAGAGCAGCAACATCTGAGGAAGAACAACTTAGACTTGCGAGGTTCAAGAATAATTACCCTCCTACCTTCAGTGGTTTGGCTTCAGAGGATGCACATAGTTTCCTAGAGAAGTGCCACCATATTCTCTGCACTATGGGTATTGTGGAGATAAGTGGGGTTGCTTTTACTACGTTCCAACTCAAGGGAGCGGCATATCAGTGGTGGCCAACATATGAGTTGGGTAGCCCGACCGATGAAGCTTCACTCACATGGGAACGGTTCTCAGAGTTCTTCTTGAGAGAGTATGTTCCTCAGACTCGTCGAGATACCTGGTGCGCGGTGTTTGAGCAGCTGCATAAGGGCAGTATGTCAGTGACAGAGTATGCCGTTAGATTCAATGATTTGTCCAGACATGCACCTGCTTTGGTTTCTACAGCTAGAGAGCGAGTCCGCAGGTTCATTGAGGGGCTCAGTCATGATATTTGGTTCAGTATGGCTCGGGAGTTAGAGTCGGATATTCCATTTCAGCAGGTGGTAGAGATCGCTCGCTGAATAAAGGGCATGCGGGACCAGGAGGGAAAGGACATGCGGGGTCAGAAAAGAGAGGACAGGGAGGCTAAGAGGCCTCGCAGACCAAGAGGATCTACTAGTCCCTATTTTGGAGGCAGGGTACGCCATGGCAGAGGTTTTGTGGGTCAGTATATTCAGTTTGCACTTCAGGCTTCGCGAGATGCTTCAGATATCCATGGGTCTTACAATGCCCGTGCCGGACAACTTCAAAAGCCATGCTAGTGGAGAGATTGCTTTGAGCATGGAGATACCAGCCACATGGTGAGAGATTATCCTAGACTCCGAACAGATACATCACAGTTGGGTATTCAGGCTATGAGTTCTGATCCAATTGCTGATATCCTGCACCGCCATCTTGGGGTGCAGGTCAGGCAGGTAGAGGGTTCCCAAGAGGGGGAGGCCCGACCCGTTGATCTGCTTTCTACGGTAGGGCTGAGTCCGCTGCACTAGATGATGTCATACAGATATGGTTTGATTTGTTATAGAGGAGCATCATTCGTATTTTGTTTCGGTTCTGCTTATCGGGGTAAGTCCTCCTATGTTGCTTTACATATGGGTGAGTTTCATGATTTTGTACTGTGCTTATGTGTTTATCCCTGTTGGGAGATTCTATAGTGGTAGCTCGTGTCTATCATTTTGTTTTATTCATTATTGAGAGCTATGAGACTAGGAATGACTTTCTGTTACCCATTATGGTGGATTTTAATGTGATTTTTGGGTGGTTGGTTACGATTTATGATTTAGATGCTCTACCGGTGTGGGAGTACAGCATGTGTTGTGACCTTGCTAGCGGAAATTGAATTAGTGGAAGGTTTCGGTTGGCATAATGTGTAATCTACTTGTGATTCAGAGCTGAGGATGGGATCCTCACGTTTCCATGAGGTATGTTATGTTTGGACCGGGTTGTGTGCCGCGTTTAAGTTATATTAGGACGATATCCTTGTGATTTGTTCGTATACTTTGATTCTACCTTGTGGAATTAATTCATAGTATACTATTGATAGGGAGTTGTGCATGTCGGGCTTGTTTGATACTACTGATAATCATATTCATGTTGTGCTTATTGGGTTTTAGCTTGCGCGGTGTGTACCCAAGTGGTGTTGGGTGTGACTTATTGAATTGAGTGAATAGTCATGGCATCTTCGTGTTTCTTGAATCGTTGTCAGTGTTGTGGAGGTTTGGAACAATATTCTAGCTGATATGAGGTTAATTGTCGATGCTGGGTTTGAGTATGGACGACTATTGTAATCAGAGATATTGTTATGGACATGTGTGTAGTGTGTTACATCGTGTGTTTGTATCTGGTGAGTGTAGACATAGGTTATTGTAGCTGGTTGAGGGTGATACCGTGTGTTGATGAAGGAATCAGGTCTTTTGGAAACGATCGGATGGTGAGAAATTTGGTTCTAAGGCCTATTGGTATTGGTGGAAGAACAGATCTTCAGTTGAGGAGGTGTTATCGGGCTTATGTGGATTTAAGGTGATGTGGGGTAACCTGCGGGTGTATGTATGATAATTTCACTCAGTGATTGATGACATCGAAATCATTCTTGGCACGTTCGAGGACAAACGTTTGATTAAGATGGGGAGAATGTAACGACCCGACTGGTCGTTTTGAGAATTAGCATCATGTTCGCGGCTTAAGGTCCCGAGAATCTTCGTATTATGTGTTATGACTAGCGTGTGTGGTCGAGTTCGGATTTCGGATGATTCGGGATCAATTTAGAAGAAGGATTCTTGTTTTAGAAGCTTAAACAGTAAGAGTTGATCGGAGTTTGACTTTTGTGTAAATGACTCCGAAATGACATTTTGATGATTCCAATAGCTTCGTATGGTGATTTTGGACTTAGGTGTGCGTCCGAATTTGGATTTGGTGGGCCGTAGGATTAGAAATTTGGAAGGTTAAGAGGTTTGACGGGGAGTTGACTTTGTTGATATGGGGCTCATATTGCGATTCCGATAGTTGGATTAGCTCCGTTATGTCATTTGAGACTTGCATGCAAATTTTGACATCATTCCGTATTGATTTGATATGTTTCGGCGCGAGTTGTAGAAGTTGAAAGTTCATAAGTTCATTAAGTTCGATTTGAGGTGCGATTCATAGTTTTGATGTTGTTTGATGTGATTTGAGGCCTTGGGTAGGTCCGCATTATGTTCTAGGATTTATTGGTATGTTCGGACGGGGTCTTGAGGGACTCAGGTGAGTTTCAGATAGGTTTGGGTTGTGTGGCTAGTTTTTTTTATGTTTCGACGTTGTTTCTTCAAGCATAAATGGTACCACATTAATCAAATTAGCTTCAATTTCTGTTTTTATTGAAGCATTAGATCCGTATCGTAATTACTGAGCCATAGCAAAAAGAATCGTCGAATTTGGACATCGTATGATGGAGTTATGCTCATTTTAGTGTTGGAGAAGAGAGCTGGTGCTTCACAGATGCGAAGTTGGGTCCGCATCTACGACCCTGCAGGTGCGAAAAATAGTCCGCAAAATGTGGATATTACAGCTCGCAGACTGCAGGTGCAGAGTTTTGGGAACAGTAGCGAAATTCCGTGTGTATTAAAAAAAAATCAGATTGCGTTTATTTAATATTTTGAGCATATCTTGAGTTCTAGAGCTCTGATTGAGGTAATTTTTGCGGCGTTCTTCTCGTCTTTTCATGGGGGTCAGTATCTAACTATAATTTTTATATTTTAAAATGACTACAGAAGTTCATTTTAGAATTAATCCATGTTTTGATTGGAGAATAGGGATTTTTTATCAAAAAGTTTTCTGAAGAGAATAATTGGGTTTTGAACATCGATTCCGAGTCGGAATTGGATAAAATTAGTATGGTTGGACTCGTAATTGAATGGGTATTTGGATTTGTGAATTTTGTCGGGTTCCGAGAAGGGCCCGGGGTTGACCTTTTGGTTGACTTTTTAGTTTTTGTTAAAGATCGAAGCTTTATTATCCAGAATCATTTCCTATGAGTTTTATTTATGATTTGAAGTTATTTTGGCTAGATTTGAGTCATCCAGAGCTTTTTTCACTCGAGAAGGTTATTTTAGAGTGACGGTCTAGCTTATTTGAGGTATGTATCTTGCCTAACTTTGTGTGGGAGAAACTACCCCTTAGGATTTGAATCATTTGTGCTAATTGTGTCATGTGAAGGCCGTGTACGCGAGGTGACGAGTACGTACTCTGGCTTATTTGTGGAAATTTTATTGTTTAGGACTCTTAGGTTCTTATGTTCATTATATGTGAAGTTGTTTTAGCATGTTAAACCCCACATTTACTAAATTTACCCTTATGTGTCTTATTAGAAATTAATTGATTCAATTTTTACCCTTGTTGCCAATTAAACGCTTATGTGCCTTAATTGAAGATGTTGCCTCTTTTATTGCCATGCTATCTTTTTCGTAATTGCTTATCCTTAATTGAAGTTATTGTTATCCTTTCCGTAATTACGTATCATTAATTGAAGTTATTATTATTATTTTCATAATTGCTTATCCTTAATTGAAGTCATTATTATCTTTTTCGTAATTGCTTATCCTTAATTGAATTTATTAGTATCTTTTCTGTAATTGCTCAGCCTTAATTGAAGTTTTGTTATCCCTTTCATTTTTGACTTATCCTTATTTAGAATCATTGATTCATGCTATCTCTCTTACCGTTGAGTTGTACTTATGTGGAAATTATTGTTGCACGTTATCTCTCCCCTTATTGAGCTATTGTTGTTGGAACCGTTATTCTTTGTTGTCTCTGTCATTGTGAGCTCGTTCATCTGTTTCTTTGTGTTCTGAAGATCTTAAGTTGATTTACTTGTCGTATTCTCGTGTTATTATTGTTGTTGTTGTTGTATCCAGTATTGTTGAGCCGGGGGCTATGCGTGGTTGCGGCATTGGAACTGTTTTGAGGAAATGTTGTGGCATATGGGCACATGTTGTGAAAGTCATTTTATTTTGTTGTTATGTTTTGGCACACGTGATATTGTTGAGATATTTGTCGGGGTGTTCGCACGTGAGTTGTCCCTGCTATTGTTAATATTGATATTTGCACATGTGGCATGACAAGGCGGGCTATATATGTGGGTTTGCGCATATGGCGAGACGAGGTGGAAATATTATTATGCGCGTGCAGCGAGACAAGGCGGGCATTTACTTTATTAGTGCGCACATGGCCCGGTGATGGCCTGACAAGTCGGGGAATGATTTGTGATGAATTGTGATGGCTTAGGGGCATTGTTATTGTTGTTATTTGTGTAGTGGTGTGCCTACCCTATGTGAGTTATACCGTGTACATTTCGTGGTGATTGTTTCTTATGTGCCATTCATTGTCTCCGCTCTTACTTGTTGACTTGAATTGTGGTAGAACACTTGCACAAGTATACACGTAAATAAATCACCCATATCATTTGAGAAGATGAATCATTATGTTATTGACCATTTACATATACTCCTGTGTACTTGCCTTCTGTGTGAGAGTTATCCTGTTGGCAACGAAGTTACCCATGCATTCATGAGTCATTGTTATTGTTGGCACGTGAGTGGTCCGTGCGTATATTAGATATTGTCACTCTCTTGGCACGTGAGTCGTTCGTGAGGTTATGAATTTGTAATGTGGGCACAAGAGGCCAGGTGATTAGGGTTCAAGAATTTGGACCCGTGATTTGTGACTATGAGGTTTGGTACCTCATAGAAATTCCTGAATAGATCTGGTGTAAAAGCGATTATTCTTGTTGAGTTGTTACTTGTTTTCCTTTATTTGGTTTCATCGGACTTAGACTGTGTCCAGCTTACTTTACAACTTTACTATATGTTTGCTTCTTGTTGCTAATTTTTGTTTCTAGTGTTTCATTGCGAGTATTGTTTTGTCTTCCTTATCATGCTTAACTTTATATAAACATTGTTTCCCCGTTAGTTCACCTTTATACTTGTTCATGTTGTTTAGTCTAGTAGGTGTCTTGGCTGTCTCTCATCACTACTCCACCGAGGTTAGTCTTGATACTTACTGGATAGCATTGTGGTATACTAATGCTATGCTTTCTGCACATTTTTGTACAGATCCAGGTATTTCAGAGTTGGTTGATCAATAGAAAGTTGTTCGGGTTTTGCTGTGGAGACTCATGGTAAACTCGTCGTCGCGTTTGCAGGCCTCGAAGTCACATTCTGATATTGTACATGTACTGTTTATTTCTATTATGAAAAAGTTGTATTTAGGAATTTTTCTAGCAAACTCAGTAGAGCTTTTGACTTGTACTTCCTACGGAGCTGTCATTACATCATACAGAGGGTAATTGGGGTCGTGACAATAACCCCCATTATATTGAGTCTATTTTGATCCTTCATGCAACTTCTTCTTTCTAACCTTATCCAAAAGCCTTCCGAATAAAGACCTCCTTATTAGTTTTGAGAATGCCAAGGAAAATCTGCAATGAGCAATGGTTGTCATATGAGGGACATGGTGATAGGTTCTCACTCAAGGAATCAAGGGAAAAAAGAAAAATGAGAGAGTCTTACTAGTGAAAACTCTCACGGGCACTGTGAGGCGACAGTAAGTAGAGATAAATAAATGAGAGAGACTTATTGGTAAAAATTCATCGGGGGAACCACTAGTTAAAGGTGAGTCGTGAGTCTGATGCAAATAATTTGCACAGAGATGCTCGATTTCAAAGCTCGAAGGAGTGACAAGAGAAAAAGGTTAGATTGATTTGAAAGATCAGGCCGCTATGTCCGAAATGCATGTCATGGTCATTAATGCTAGCTGCCCAAAAAATAATAATCTTTCTTCTTTCCTTCCCGACATGGGCATTTCTTGTTAATATTGTTTCTTCGCATCATTATATCATTTGCTTTGAGTCAGTCCTCATCAAAACAAGCAAGAAAGGATTTCAAAATCTGCTACCATCTTTTTAGTTGTACAAAGCAAATTCTGGCCAGAACATTCAAGATAACATTATCGAAGAAGTAACATGCACACTCAGTTGTTACAATAGGCATGTATTGATGATTCGTGCGGTATAAAGGTTCCCTATAAAGATATTTATGTTTTTCTACTTGTCAAAAACAAGCAAAGAAAAGACCACAAGATTGATTACTGGTTCCTTGTAGTACTAAACAGAGACTATGGAGTGTATACGTCATGAAAAAGGTGCATACCCAATTGCGATTCTCTCTGACAGACAAATTGCTTCAAAAGTAAAAGCCATTCAAGATATCAGTAAAGGTTATCTAAAAAAAGAAATCTCATTTTTGAGAAGAGGCTGATTGATCCACAAAACATCAATGGCATTGGGAGCAAAACATTCAGGTTTAATACAGAAAGTAAAGGCCCCTTGAAAGAAACAACAGAGTCTTCCAGTAGTGCAACCAACTACCAATGCAGTCGGTCTTCCAAAGGCTAGATGATCACAAAGTCAAGCTTAACAAGACTCAAGGCCACAAACCGACCACCACTTTTAAGAAAAGAAAAGAGAAAAATAGAAGAAAAGAAAAGAGAAAAAGAAAAAGAATGAGAAAAGCCGCCAAAGGGAAGTTTTTCAAATCTTTGCCTTTATTTTTCTTGCTAGAATGCATAAAATCATGTCATTGCTCTTAGTATTTTTTCCTCCTAGGGTAGTACATCCTAGTCTGATGGATTTTTCTCCTAATAAGAAATGTTAGTTTGATGAATTTTCTCCTAAGATAAGAAATCTAGTCTGATGAACTTTCTGCTAGGATAAAAACCTTAGTCTGATGAATCTTTCTCCTAAGATTAAAAAAACCTAGTCTGATGAACTTTCTCCTAGGATACAAAGTCTTAGTCTGATGAATCTTTCTCCTAAGATAAGAAAACATAGTCTGATGAATTTTCTCCTAGGATAAAAATTTTAGTCTGATGAATCTTTCTCCTAAGATTAAAAAAAACCTAGTCTGATGAATTTTCTCCTAGAACAAAAAGTCTTAGCCTGATGATTCTTTCTCCTAAGATAAGAAAACCTAGTCTGATGAATTTTCTCCTAAGATAATTTTAAAAAGAGAAGAAGTTTGGATTAGAAAAAAAAAAGAAAAAAAAATTCATTTGTTCATGCCCTCAGAAAATAAGCGTTAGGGCCATTTGTTTAAAAAATAATTTTCTCAAAAAAAAGAAGAAGAAGAAGAAGAATGACTTTCATAAAAAAAGAAGAAGAAGAAGAATAACTTTCATAAAAAAAAAAATTAAAAAGAAGAAAATAAAAAAAACTAAAGTTCATTGATCTACGTTTGACATGATTCCGAAAGGATAAGTAGGCAACCTCTCTCTGGGGTTCAGTCGAACCAAAAAAAAATCCACATTCCCCCAAAAGTTGAAACTGGGGCAGAAGTTACAATGGTTCGGCAATAGTTTCGCCTCAAAGTTTCCAAAGTTGTAATTCAATCCAAATCCTTTTTACCCAAATCTTTTTCAAGTCATTCTGATCAATCAATGAGAATGTTCAAGAATTGAAGAATATAGTCACTTGGATCTAATAAAACCAAATGAGAGAAATAAAATGAGAGAGTCTTGTTGGTGAAAACCCTCATGGGCACCGTAAGGCGATGGTATGTAGAGAAATTAAAAATGAGAGTTTTGTTGATTTTGTTATAGACATAGGATCCACTCCCTAGTCTCCTTTTTCCAACATAGGGTCTGCACTCCCTAGTTGACGTTATTTTAGACATAGGGTCTCCACTCCCTAGTTGATTTTATTTTGGACATAAGGTCTCCACTACCTAGTATCATTTTCCAATATAGGGTCTCCATTCCATAGTTTATTTAATTTTAGACATAGGGTCTCCACTCCCTAGTCTCCTTTTCCAACATAAGGTCTCCACTCCATAGTTGATTTTATTTTAGACATATGGTCTCCACTCTCTATTTGATTTTATTTTAGACATAATGTCTCCACTCCCTAGTTCTCTTTTCCAACACAGGGTCTCAACTCCCTAGTTGATATTATTTTAGACATAGGGTCTCCACTCCATAGTCTCCTTTTCCAACAGAGGGTCTCCACGCCCTCGTTGATTTTATTTTAGACATAGGGTCTCCACTCCCTAGTTGATTTTATTTTAGATATAGGGTCTCCACTCCCTTGTCTTCTTTTCCAACATAGGGTCTCCATTCCCTAGTATATTTTATTTTAGACATAGGGTCTCCACTCCCTAGTTAATTTATTTTAGACATAGGGTCACTACTCCCTAGTCCCTTTTTCCAACATAGGGTCTCCACTCCCTAGTTGACGTTATTTTAGACATAGGGTCTCGACTCCCTAGTCTCTGTTTCTAATATAGGGTCTTCACTCTCTAGTTGATTTTAGTTTAGACATACGGTCTCCACTCCCTAGTCTACTTTTCCAACATAGGGTCTCCATTCCCTAATAGATTTTATTTTAGACAAAGGGTCTCCACTCCCTAGTCTTCTTTTCCAACATAGGGTCTCCACTCCCTAGATTTTATTTTAGATATAGGGTCTCCACTCTCTAGTCCCCTTTTCCAACATAGGATCTCCACTCCCTAGTTGACGTTATTTTAGACATAGGGTCTCCACTCCCTAGTCTCCTTTTCCAACATAGGGTCTCCACTCCCTAGTTGATTTTATTTTAGACATAGGGTCTCTACTCCCTAGTCTCCTCTTACAGCCAGGGTTATTTTAGACATAGGGTCTCCACTCCCTAGTTGATTTTATTTTAGACATAATGTCTCCACTCCCTAGTCCCCTTTTCCAACATAGAGTCTCCACTCCCTAGTCTCCAGCTCCAACATAGGGTCTCCACTCCCTAGTTAATTTTATTTTAGACATACGGTCTCTACTCCCTAGTCTACTTTTCCAACATAGAGTCTCCACTCCCTAGTTGATTTTATTTTAGACATAGGGTCTCCACTCCCTAGTCTTCTTTTCCAACATAGGGTCTCCACTCCCTAGTATATTTTATTTTAGACATAGGGTCTCCACTCCCTAGTTAATTCTATTTTAGACATAGGGTCGCAACTCCCTATTCCCCTTTTCCAACATAGGTTCTCCACTCCCCAATTGACGTTATTTTAGACATATGGTCTCCACTCCCTAGTCTCCTTTTCCATCATTGGGTCACCACTCCCTAGTTGATTTTATTTTAGACATAGGGTCTCCACTCCCTAGTCTCCTCTTCTAACATAGGATTATTTTAGACATAGGGTCTCCACTCCCTAGTCTCCTTTTTCCAACATAAGGTCTCCACTCCCTAGTTTAATTTAGTTTAGACATAGGGTTTCCACTCCCTAGTCTCCTTTTCCAACATAGGGTCTCCACTTCCTAATTGATTTTATTTTAGACATAGGGTCTCCACCCCTAGTCTCCTTTTCAAATATAGAGTCTCCAATCCCTAGTTAACGTTATTTTAAACATAGAATCTCTACTCCCTAGTCTCATTTTCCATCATAGGGTCTCCACTCCCTAGTTGATATTTTTTTAAACATAGGGTTTCCTTTCCATAGTTGATGTTATTTTAGACATAGGGTCTTCACTCCCTAGTTGATGTATTTTAGACATAGGTTCTCCACTCTCTAGTTTTATTTTTCAAACATAGTGTCTCCACTCCCTAGTTGATGTTAATTTGGGGCATAGGGTCACCACTCCCTAGTCTCCTTTTCCAACATAGGGTCTCCACTCCCTAGTTGATTTTATTTTAGATATAGGGTCTCCACTCCCTAGTCTTCTTTTCCAACATAGGGTCTCCACTACCTAGTTTATTTTATTTTAGATATCGGGTCTCCACTCCCTAGTTTATTTTATTTTAGTCATAGGGTCTCCACTCCCTAGTCCCCTTTTCCAACATAGGGTCTCCACTCCCTAGTTGACATTATTTTAGACATAGCGTCTCGACTCCCTAGTCTCTTTTTCCAACATAGGGTCTTCACTCCCTAGTTGATTTTAGTTTAGACATACGGTCTCCACTCCCTAGTCTAGTTTTCCAACATAGGTTCTCCACTCCCTAGTAGATTTTATTTTAGACATAGGGTCTACACTCCCAAGTCTTCTTTTCCAACATAGGGTCTACACTCCCTAATATATATTTTATTTTAGATATAAGGTCTCCACTCCCTAGTTAATTTTATTTTAGACATAGGGTCTTCACTCCCTAGTCCCCTTTCCAACATAGGGTCTCCACTCCCTAGTTGATGTTATTTTAGATATAGGGTCTCCACTCCCAAGTCTCCTTTTCCAACATAGGGTCTCCACTCCCTAGTTGATTTTATTTTAGACATAGGGTCTCCACTCCCTAGTCTCCTCTTCCAACATAGGGTTATTTTAGACATAGGGTCTCCACTTCTTAGTCTCTTTTTTCCAACATAAGGTCTCCATTCCCCAGTTTATTTTAGTTTAGACATAAGGTCTCCACTCCCTAGTCTCCATTTCCAACATAGGGTCTCCACTTCCTAGTTAATTTTATTTTAGACATAAGGTCTCTACTACCTAGTATCCTTTTCCAATATAGGGTCTCCACTTCATAGTTTATTTTATTTTAGGCATAGGGTCTCCACTCCTTAGTCTTCTTTTCCAACATATGGTCTCCACTCCATAGTTGATTTTATTTTAGACATACGGTCTCCACTCCTTATTTGATTTTATTTTAGACATAATGTCTCCACTCTCTAGTCCCCTTTTCCAACACAGTGTCTCAACTCTTTAGTTGACATTATTTTAGACATAGGGTCTCCACTCCCTAGTCTCCCTTTCCAGCAGAGGGTCTCCATTCCCTAGTTGATTTTATTTTAGATACACGGTCTCCACTCCCTAGTCTCCTTTTCCAACATAGGGTCTCCACTCCCTAGTTTATTTTATTTTAGACATATGGTCTCCATTCCCTAGTCTTCTTTTCCAACATAGGGTCTCCACTCCCTAGTTTATTTTATTTTAGATATAGGGTCTCCACTCTGTAGTTTATTTTATTTTAGACATATTGTCTCCTCTCCCAAGTCCCCTTTTCCAACATAGGATCTCCACTCCCTAGTCTCCTCTTGCAGCATAGGGTTATTTTAGACATAGGGTCTCCACTCCCTAGTCTCTTTTTCCAACATAGGGTCACCACTCCATAGTTAATTTTATTTTATACATCCACTCCCTTGTCTCCTTTTCCAACATAGGGTCTCCACTCCCTAGTTGATTTTATTTTGGACATTTGGTCTCCACTCCCTAGTTGATTTTATTTTAGACATAGTGTCTTCACTCCCCAGTCCCCTTTTCCAACTTTGGGTCTCCACTCCCTAGATGACGTTATTTTAGACATAGGGTCTCCACTCCCTAGTCTCCTGCTCCAACATAGGGTCTCCACTCCCTAGTTGATTTTATTTTAGACATACAGTCTCCACTCCCTAGTCTACTTTTTTAACATCGAGTCTCCACTCCCTAGTTGATTATTTTTTGGACATAAGATCTCCACTCCCTAGTCTCCTCTTCCAACATAGGGTTATTTTAGATATAGGGTCTCCACTCCCTAGTTGATTTTATTTTAGACATACGGTCTCCACTCCCTAGTCTACTTTTCCAACATAGGGTCTACACTCCCTAGTTGATGTTATTTTAGACATAGGTTCTCCACTCCCTAGTCTCCCTTTTAAATATAGGGTCTCCACTCCCTAGTTGATATATTTTAGATATAGGTTCTCCACTCCCTAGTTTTATTTTTCCAACATATTTTCTCCACTCCCTAGTTGATGTTAATTTGGGGCATAGGGTCACCACTCCGTAGTCTCCTTTTACAATATAGGGTATACACTCCCTAGTTGATTTTATTTTAGACATAGGGTCTCCACTCCCTAGTCTCATTTTTCAACATAGGGTCTCCACTCCATAGTTAACGTTATTTTAGACATAGGATCTCCACTCCCTAGTCTTGTTTTTCAACATAGGGTCTCCACTCACTAGTTGATGTTACTTTAGACATAGGGTCTCCACTCTCTAATCTCATTTTCAAACATAGGGTCTCCACTCCCTAGTTGATGTATTTTAGACATAGGGTCTCCATTCCCTAGTTTTATTTTTCCAATTGAGGGTCTCCACTCCCTAGTTGATGTTATTTTGGGGCATAGAGTCACCACTCCCTCACCTCCTTACCAGTTTAGGATATACCACTCCTTAGTTGTTTCGATCTTAAATGCAGGGTACACCACTCCCTGATATCTTTGTTATTATAGGGTACACTATTCCCTAGTCACATTTTCCCAATATAAGGTACACCAATTCTTAGTTGAGGCAGCATTTTGACAATCAGGGTACAACATTCCCAAAGAATCATATTTTTACAGGGTACACCAATCCCGATCTTTTATTTCTTTCTATAATGAAGTAGTATAGAGTTTTGCTACAAATAACTCACGAAATTTTTCTAGTAAAAATTGGGGCAGAAAAATTTCGTTTATTTATTTGTTTTGGTATCCGAGAAGGTTTTACCTGTTACACCCTATATTTTCGTATGTAAAAATGCGTCGTAAGCAAACTAATGTAGGACAAAAAAATGAGATAATATTTAAAAGTATATAAAGTAAGTTAATCATGTTACCTCTGAGGTTACAAATATTGAAGATCATGAACAACAAGTACAAAGAGGGTTGGACAGTTCAGAAGCTAAAGCAATTAAATAAAATAATGTTTCATCGAAAGTCGACAAGTTGGGAATGTTATAACATGTACCTTTGGGGTGAGACTAGGGTGATTAACATGATAAAGAGATTATGTTATGATTTATATTAGTCGTATTAAATCCGTGTGTTATGTTTTTAAGTCAAGCGAGTTGTGGAACAAAAGTCGATGAAAGTCATCACAAGTTACATTCATAAGTTTTACTGAAACTTTGGGTCAAATGTAACTGCAATTTTCTCCCAATATACTTAGAGTTATGGTGTGTTCCACCCATCAAATTAAAGATCTATGAGTCTATTTTCCAACGCATTAAACCATTTGTCAATACGATATCGGAGTAGAGAGATATGTGCATTTTTGCGATACTGCGCAAGCTGCTAGATGACAAGTAGGTGTGTCACCTACTTGCTTAAATGAAAGCCCAAAAATGGGCCATTTCGGGTCGTCCAAAGAGGCCTTTTAAGGGCCTATTTTCTTCATATATTAGACTTAAAATAGAGCATAATAACCAGACATAAGCTCTGCAAAGAATCCTCCCAAAAAATTTCCCACAAACCCTAATTGATTTTCTCTCCCTTTCAAGTTCCAATTGGAGGTAAAACTTAGAGTTTGAAGAACCAAGATAGGAGCTGAGTTATCCAACAAATAAGGTGAGTTTACTGCTCTCTTTCATCCATTTTTTCTTCTGTAAATTCATGGTAAGTCGTTCTATACTTGTAAGAACTCACGGGATGGTGATCGGAAGCCGTGAGTTCGAGTTATTCACTTGTAGCGGACTGTTTTGTGGACTGTTTTGTGTTGCTGTTGGGCTGCGTGTTTTATTACTATTTTGTGGAGTTTTGGAGGAGGAAGGGGGTTTATAAACACCATATAAATGTAGGGTGGTTGGCTGGTCGTTCGTCATAACATTTTCGGGTCGTTTGACACTACTACGGTGGTCGTTTTGTGTACGAAGAGATTGGGGTGTGTTGGGCTGTTTTGTAGTATTTGATGGTGTATATAGGGCTGGAAAATGATGTATATATGTTGTTATTGTTCTGTCCTTGTATTGTTGGTGTTATCTTGAAGTTGGAGGAAGGGCATATTATAGGGGAGATGCTGCCCGTTTTAATACAAAATAGGTTTCTCGTTCGTTGTGCGATAGTTGTACCTTTCGTAACTTAACGATAGTATTATTATCATTCTTGTAGATTAAGGTGCGAAGAGGTGAGTTCAACTTGGTGATTGAAAAGATTGTGATAAGGTATGTTAAGGCTAAGCCTTCCTTCATTTTGGCATGATCTCGTAGCTACATGTGTTAGTAATGAGACAAAAAGAAAAGTTCATATTCATGAATTTATTCACACTATTCTAGTCTCATAAGTTACAATATTATTCCTTATCGAGACTCTATATTCAATTTTAGTATTGTCTTCTTTCAGTCAAGAGAGCAGCAAGCCTATATATACAGTATTACAGTATTTTCATTACCATCGAGCTATAATCGATGGGCAGGCCCCTATTGGGCAACCTCTGATCAGATGGAAAGTTATATACCGAGCCTACTATGGCCGAGCGCCTATGAGCGAGCCCAGCATGGTCGAGATACATAGCCTAGTATGGCCGAGCGCCTATAAGCGAGCCTACTATGGCAGAGCAGTTATATATACCGAGCCTTATAAGGCCGTACAATTATTTTACTTACTATATTGAAGGAGTTGAGTCAGTATCAGCAGGTAAGTATATCTCCAGATCATCTTTGACTCCCAGTTAATTTCAGTTATCATATTATCAGTTCAGTTTCAGATTTCAGTTATTTTATTGCCTTACATACTCGGTACATTATTTCGTACTGACGTCCCTTTTTGGGGCGCTGCATTTCATGCGTGCAGGTTCAGACAGACAGACGGGTAGACCTCCTCAGTAGGTGTTTTCCGAGTTCCGCCTGATCGGTAAGCTCCACGTCTTTCGGAGTTGCCAGGACTAGAGTTTTGTGTACATCTTATGTATATCTGTATATATGTTATGGGTAGGTCGGGGCCCTGTTCCGATCACAGTACATCTATCAGTAGAGGCTTGTAGGCATATCCTGTTGGTTAGTGCAGTATGTTGGGTTTGTATAAATTGGTGGTTTGTCAGCTGTAGTAGCTATGACGGCCTTGTCGGCCTAGCTTTATATTGATATTTAGTTAGTGCTAGTTTCCATTCAGTTTTATATTTTGCTTCGCAAATTGTCTTGCAAGGTGGCCCAATGGCCAAAGTATGACATTATGTGTTCAGAGTCCCTTAGTCGCAATTTGGTACGCCAGGTTAGGTGAGGCACGGGGTGCTTGTCTCGCTCCTAGGTTCGGGGCGTGACAAATACCTCAAGGCACAGGGTTCTAGATGACCAAAAGAGGTATTCTCAATCCAAAATACAGAAAAGAAAAGAAAAAAGAAGTAAGTCCAAAATGCAAAAGCGGATGAAAAGATGTGGACTGCTCAAGACATGACTAAAGTCACCAGCATTGCATGTCCCATTTTGGTCAGAAGAAGTCATAGAAGAATGAACTAGCACCTGTAGCTAGCAAGTATAAAGGTTCAGATCTGAGTCTGCGTGAAGAACCAGTCAAGACTCAAGATCAAGTTTTAAAAGACTCATAGATAGGAATCTTGTAACTCATAACTGATAGGCTTGTTTAGTTTATTTTCATTTTGATTTTGGTGTAATAAGGAGTTCAGCTATCAGTAACAGCAACAACAACAGTGAAATCACAGTTTCTTGGTAGTCCCAGCTACCAAAACTTCAAGATCTACACTGACCTGATTCCTTTATAGCCAAGGATATGTAGGCAACCTCCAAAGCAAGGTTCGGTCAAAACTTTTCAAAATGCTTCTCAGGAGTATCAAACGGGAAAACATCGCTCATGATTGCTCCCTTTATCTTTTTCCGTCAACTCTTCATGTTCTCGAGCGAAGAGGGGCAGCAGTGAGCAGGTAATTTTTTCCCTATGCATACTTTACTCCTAAAACAATTACAAAAAATAACTTTCTAATTGTCTTTGATTTTTATAGAATTTCTAAGGATCTCTCTCTATTTTGTTGTGTGCATTTTATGGCATTTAGTTGCATTTTCCATAATTAGAAATACTTAAAATCATGAAAACATAAAAAATATTTTTTATCTTTCATTTTTATTACGTTTCTAGGTCATCTGCATCACTGCATTATTAGGAATATTTTAAACCATAATTTTTGTGATCTTTCACCCATTGCATTTTAATTGCATTTCTAGCTTTAGAACTACATGTTAAATGCATTGTTAAAAATACAAAATCACAAATTACTTTTAGCTATTCTTCTTTTCTTTTTACATTTGCAATTTTCATTAGTTAGTCAATTAGTTAATTCAATATTTTAATTAGCTTAATTTTAAATTAAAACAAATGAATAGATTAATTTTGCAAATTAGATTTGATATAGGTGTTTAATTAAAAGTGTCCATTTGAGCAATACAAGGCAACGAAAAAGGGGGTTGAAAGTAGGGCTGCTTATCGGGCGGATTGGGCGGTTAATTACTCTTAACGGTTTGGCTTAACGGTTATCGATTTTTAAATGTATTAATCCGCTAGCCACCCGATAAGATATCGGGCGGATTGGTAATGGTTTAGCTTTTATCGGGCGGTTATTGGGCGGTTTATCGGCCTAATTCAATCTATATTGCGTTCATTAATTGTTTGTTGACCGCTAGCATACAAATTCAGAATAGGAAATTACACATTGAGTCCAGACATACATGTCTGTTAATGCCTACATAAGAATGATGTAGTGTGTCATGTGTTGTAGAGTGAAAAAAGTTGTGGCACAACACTGTTGTTCTTCTATTAAACATAGACAACATGCATTAGTTTTAAAAAAACAAAAGCAGAGGTGAACCATAGACAACATCTTAAACAATCTTGTTGTAGGGTGGGAGAATAAGCTAAGCTAAGCCAAGCCTGGGATCTTCTGATGCATAGTACGTAAGGGTTCTGATTATTTAGGAATTAGGCGTTAGAACTTAGAGATGGAGTACTGGAAGAAGTGGAAGGGTTTTTGATATTTATATATATATATATATATATATATATATATATATTCTTAACGGGTTAACGGATTATCTGTTAAGAAAATTGAATAATCCGCCCCCAAACCGATAAGCCGTTAATAAAAATATTTTAATCTGTTTTCCGTCCGTTAAACCGTTAACCCGATACCAATAAGCCATTAAGCTTCGATTTCGGTTCGGTTTTCGGTTTCGGTTCGGTTTTGAACACCCCTAGTTGAAAGGGGTCGGACAAAAAGGATTAAAAGAGAAAATACAGAAAAGTGAAAGGGGGTAGTGGAAAAGGAAATTAGGAAGAGTTCCCTATCAACTTTTACCTATAAATAAGATTTTTGTCCTCATTAGAAGAGGAGGCAGCGGAAAAACCACATCTGAAGTCCACTTATCATGTCTCACAAAAGAAAATACCTAAAAACTGAGAGATTACTGATCACGGTGGGTTTCCAAATCAATATTTTATTGGGTTTTACAAAAGCTGAATTTGCTTTCCGAATTGCTGTTGTTCACTAGAATTTTTGCTGAGCTTCATCCTCACTGTTTTCTAGTCTTTATTTAGCTTAATTCAGCTATTTCCTCCGCCTAGCAGGTAAACATGAAAGCTCTGTAATTATTTGAGTTTTAAATTATAAGAAATATTAACTCTTTCATAAACTCTGGATGATCTTAAGTTGTGATGAGTTTTCTATTAACACTTGGTGGAAAACAATAGACATAAGTTAGTCAAATTATTGATGCATGAGAGCAGCTACATGGAATTGGTTTAATAAAATTTGGGAAGTCTATTCGACATTTTAGCATTTTTTTAAGTGTTGAAGAGCTTGAATCTGATTCAATTTGTAAGAGCCTGAGAATTCGATTTTTTGTTTTAATTCTGAATCGATATGGATAGCCTTGCATGTGTCGATCTGTTGTTTGGTTTGAAATATGGACATCTTTAGATTTTACGTCATTGAATACTCTGCCTATTTATTTAGAAAATGGTTTAAATGTTTATGACTTGGACTCCTCTCTCTTGTTTGGTAGTTGAACTGTAAAGATAAATTGTAGTAACTGAAGGATACATATTTGGAATGATATATGGCTTTTAAATGGTGTTATTCTGCTTATGAATGTTATTAGTGTATTTAAATGTTTACTCGTGTTTAACTAGGGGAAGAATGTATATTTTCTAGTTAATACGTTGGATTTAATTATTCATGCTTAAATTAGTACTACAGATATATTAATTCCAAGGCAACCGAACTATTATACAAGTAACCGAAACGGGTCATAGGAATTTTTGGTTGGTAAAGCAATGCTAACAAGAATTGGTTTTGGTATTGAACTATTATTTGTTGGCTTTAGTGAGACGTGGGTTGATTTGAATTTTGGAGAAGAAAGCTTGTCTGGGTGTAGCTAACAGAGCTGGTCCAACTTCACGATTCTCTTAATGCTAGCCCGTTAATTACTTGTAATGTAGATAAACATGTCAACTGCAACAATAGCTAAGTGATATACTTTCTCCACAATAACTCCATAACCTATAACCTTCACAATCCTCTCAAATTTAGGAGTTGAACAATTCAGTCGCTAATATACTTTTAGGCACGATTAATAAATAAATTATCATGGCTATGGGTACGATTCCCATAGTGTAGTCATGATATGTAAACCCCAATTCGAGTGTGCATTCACACGTCTTGACCATAACTTTAAATAATTAAAAAATAATACTCAATTACTCAGTACTGTATATGGCCAATCCAACCCAGAGAAGATCCATCCCAAATATATATATATATATATATATATATATATATATATATATATATATATATATATATATATATATATATATACACACAGTCAGTCACTCAATACTGTATAAGGCCAATCCAGCCCAGCGAAAATCCATCCCTAAATAAAATGATTCGGGCAAGATCCATACCTCAATATAAATCAACTGCGCTCACTGTGGGTGTGCAGACCCCGGAGGGGTTCCTTCAGTCCAAGTATTATAACAAGCCAATCATGGCACAAATCAATAAAACATGCTACGGCGTGCAACCCGATCTCATAATATCCTCACAAAATCGGGCCCTCGGCCTCACTCAGTCATCAACCTCTCCAGTCTCTTGGGCTCTCAGTAATTATGATACTCAGCCCAAACAACAATGATATAATGTATCAATAATGAACAATAGAGAATATGCAAGTAAAAACTGTGTCTGAGTACAAAACAACAATTTAGCAGATAATTCAACATGTACACGACCTACTGTTCAACATGATTTGCAGTTCAATTTCTATAACACATGGAGAATATGCGGATAACAATAGATTTTTCAACTATTCAGTTCCACGGAATTGCCCAAGTCATAATTCCTACGGTGCACGCCCACACGCCTGTCACCTAGCATGTGCGTCACCTCCATAACCAATCACATGACATATTACGGGGTTTCATAAACTCGAAACCAAATTTAGAACTGTTACTTACCTCAAACTGTGCAAATCCCTACTCCAACACGCTCTTTCCTCATGAATCGGCCTCAAATTGCCTCGAATCTAGCCACAAATAGTTCGATACAATCAGCACGAGCTAAAAGATTTAATTCCATAAGAAAACACTAAGTTATTAATCAAAAGTCAAAAGTCAATTCAAAAGCCTCCCCGGGCCCACGTCCCAAAATCCGATAAAAGTCACAAAACCCGAAAGCCCATCCAACCACGAGTCCAATCATACCAAATTTATCAAAATCGGACGCCAAATCACCACCCAAAACCCCCAAATCAAACTCTCCAAATCCCTAACCTCAAATTCCCAAATTCTATCTTAAATACACACAAACTAGGTGGGAAATTCAATGGGGAAAATAATTATTGATTAAAAATGAACACAAGTGACTTACCTCAAGAAACCCCTCGAAAATCCTCTCACAAATTGCCCAATCCCGAGCTTGAAATGTTCAAAATGAAGAAAAATTGTGAACCCTTGAATTTAAGGTTCTGTCCAGCCTTTTCGCTCATGCGGAAACATAACCGCATCTGCGGTTCTGCTTTTGCGGAAAATCCACCACTTCTGTGGTCTTGCCATGGCTCCGCTGCCTCCACTTCTGCGATCGTGCTTCCGCTTTTGCGGACTCGCTTCTGCAATAAGCAGTCCGCTTCAGTGGACACTTGCGCTTCTGTGACCCCTTGTCTGCATCTGCGATCATGCAGGTGCAGTATTTTCCTCGCACCTACGGCCACTGCCCCACTCTCTCCTTTCTGCTTCTGTGCTTCCATGCTCGCTTCTGCGAGCTCGCACTTGCGATCAAAAATCCGCAGGTGCGATTACACATCAGACCCCTAGCCTCAACAATCATCCAAACTCCAAATTCGATCTGCTAACCATCCGAACTCCACCCGAGGCCCCCAGGACCTCAACCAATTATACCAACAAGTCCTAAAATATAATAAGAACTTAGTCGAGACCTCAAATCACCTCAAACAATATCAAAAATACGAATCGCACCCAATTCAAGCCTATTGAAACTAAGAAAATTCCAACTTTTACAAACGATGCCGAATCCTATCAAATCACGCCCGGTTGACCCCAAATTTTGCACACAAGTCACAAATGATACCACATACCTATTCCAACTCTCGGAACTCCAATCCAAGCCCAGTAACCACAAAGTCCACTCTCGATCAAACATCAAAATTTCTAACTTCCGCCATTTCAAGCATAATTCCACTATGGACCTCCAAATTACAATCCGGAAATGCTCCTAAGTCTAAAATTACCCAACGGAACTAACAGAATCGCCAAAACTTCATTCCGGAGTTATTTACTCATAAGTAAATATCCGGTCAACCTTTTCAACTTTGAGACTAAGTGTCTCAATTCATTCTAAAATATCTCCGGATCTGAACCGACTACCCCGACAAGTCACATAACATCTATAAATCATAAAATGAGCAGTAAATGGGGGAAAAAGGCTACAACTCTCAAAAAGACCGGCCGGATCATTACATAATTAAATAAATAATCCTATTTTGAATAATGTCACTTTAATTTTAAAAACTCCATATTCTTCGAAAAATGGAGGTGTGACAGAGACTAACCCTGACGCCCCGACTAACCACTATGATAACTCTGAATCAATGGCGCACTGATGGGAGATGAAGGTGCATTGTAGGATAGCTGCTCAGGATGATACCTATAAGAACTACGACTGCCTGAAGCATTATGTGCTACCTAGAGCGCTGACTGAATCGGCCTATGAAGATGTCCTCTATCAAATGAACCTTTGCCTCAAAATGAGGCACCACTAAAACCACCAAAGTGACGAGGCCTCTTCTGAGATACTGCCTCTCTACCCTGTCTAATGATCATCTCGATCCGTTTAGCAATCTTTACGACCCTCTGGAAAGACATATCATCCCCCGTCTCCTTGTCCATCTGTATCCTGATACCAAAAGCAAGACTGTCAATGAATCTCCTCACCCTCTCCTTCTCAGTTGGAAGGAAGACAACTACATGGCGAGCAAAATCAATGAATCCGGTATCATACTGGGTAACAATCATGCTACCCTATTGAAGGTGGTCAAACTACCTACGGTACTCTTCTCTTATAGTAAAAGGAATGAAATTTTCCAAGAATAGCTGCGAAAACTGATCCCAAGTGAGTGGCGGTGAACCTACTGGTCTGCTCCGCTCCAAATCTGAAAAGTGGGGATTTTAACCTATTATTTACTCTCTTTTACTTGTGTTTTAGACCAAAAATGCTTGAAGGTATTCCCGAAAACTAATGAAATATGCTTGCTTGCAGGAATTGTTCAAAATGAGCCAAAGAAATTAAAATCAACTCACAAAGGAGTCAAAAGTTGAACAAAAACCAAGGCTGGGCAAAAATGTCTGAAGTGCGGACCGCACAAATATTGTGCGGCCGCGAAAGCCATTATGCGGCCGCGATAATAATTATGCGGTCTGCGAGAGGGAGATTCAGAGAGTGTGATTTTGGGCTAAATGATGAGCGCGGACCGCACTAGAAATGTGCGGCCCCAATTGAAATTTCGCGGACGGCGATGACTGAGATTCAGAGAGCTGACAACTTGAGCAAAAGAGAGAAGTGTGGACCATACCAGAATTGTGCGGCCGCGGAAGTCCTTTGTGCGTCCGCGATCGAAATTTTACGGTCCGCAAGATGAAGAATCAGAGAGTTGATTTCAAGCCAAACTCAAGCAAGTGTGGACCGCATCACTTTTATACGGCCGCATAATCTTGAGCGCGGCCGCACTTAGAATTATGCGGTCCGCGAAAGTTCAGCTTAACCCAGATCCAAAAGAGAAGAACACGGACCGCATCAGAATTATGCGGCCGCGAAAGCAAGAGTGCGGCTGCACTCAGAATTACGCGGCCGCACAACCTCCGCAGGGGCATTTTTGTCAGATATTTTCAGCTTAGTATAAATAGAACTTTTTATCATTTTTAGGTTATGTTATGTTTTGTATGAGCACCTAAGATGGCTGATTTTTCTGTTTTCGGAAATATTGTACTAGATTCACTTCTTAACATTAGATTTTCATTCCATAAATTAATATTATGAATTTTATCTTCATTTTATCTTTAATTTTTGTTATTTCCATGAGTAGCTAAAGCTATAGCTAGGGTTGTGACCAAACCCTAGTGTGGGTATTTAATGAATATTTGATTTTGGGGCTTGAATGTAAATATGTTAGTGATATTTAGCCTAGTTCTTGTTAGAACTTAAAAATTAATGGTTGCAAATATTGATTCATGCATTTATGACTTAGTCTCTACTTGAGAAAGAGGGACTAAGTCTAGAAAAACTAGGCTAATAAGGAATTAGGGTGAACTCAAGAAATTGATAACCTTAATTAAAGGGTTAAATCTAGAGATAGTAATACCCAATTTCAGTTAATATCACTTGATTTGCATGAATACCCATTTGGACTTGAGAAAGCCAAATTGGACAAAATTACTCAAACTACCGAGAGGTATAAAGTGAGTACCCGGGTGTGATAGCTATATTACAATCCCAACTAATCAAGCTTGCCCTAGATTTTGTTACCCGTTAGATACCCACCTAGGTAGAAGTCACTACCCTAGTCTCTTTAAACATTTGAAAAACAACAACAAAAATATTGTCCTTAGTTTCAATTATTGCAATCTTTAGAGTAAAGTTAGAAGTAGAAAACAAACCCAAACTTGTGGAAGTGTAATTAGATTCAAAACCCGCATCTGGCTTAGATGTGAACCTTATGCCAAACATTAACTCCCTGTGGATTCGATCCCGACCTAGTTGGGTTAAAACTGCATCGACCACCCTCGCTACTCAATAGTAGTGTAGGCTTAGACCCAATCAGTTTTTGGCGCCGTTGCCGGGGAGTTAATCAGATTTAACTATATATCTAGGTATTTGTGTGTTTTGTCTTTCTTTCCTTCCGAGTCACTAGTGTTTGTGAATTGCTTTTAGGTACAAAATGGCCCTTAACAACGAGCCCCTCGGAAATTTACCATTGGGGGAGGAGGTAGATGATGTGATGAGGTTCATCCCGAGCCTCAAGTAAACAGGCGAGGCCGACCGCCTCAAGATAATGTCTCAAACCCTCCCCCATATCCACCAAGAGCAGCGCACCGAGTATTGCCGAATGAGGGCTATGCAAGTGCAATAGTCCTGCCCCGAATTTGGGCGGGCAACTTTCAAATTACCAATGTGATGCTTACACTACTTGAGCAACGGGGTTTCTTCACCGGAGCTCCACACCAAAATGCCTACAAGAATATCAAGGGTTTCGTCGACACTTGCTGGGAGAGCTAGCAAACAAATGTCACCGAGGATGCACTGCGGTTAAGGCTGTTTCCCATTTCTCTACGGGGAAAGGCTTTGACTGAGATTGCCCAATCATTCCATCCATACTTGGGATGAGTTGGCCGAGAATTTCATTGCCAAATTCTTCTCTCCGAGGCACATGGCTACACTAAGGGATGAAATTTTAGCTTTCAAACAAGAGCCCAGTGAGCCATTGCATGAGATTTGGGAAAGATATCACACCATGGTCAAAGAATGCCCGAACAATGATATGACCGAGGCCATGATCCAACATACCTTCTACAGGGGGATCAACACAACAAATCAGTATGTGGTAAATAAACTCGCTGGGGGTAACTTCATAAACACGCCTTATTCTGAAGCTTGTGAAATCTTGGATGAGATGGCGGACACCTCTATGGCGTGGCAAAGTAGAGCCAATATTCCTCAGGGTGACCCAAATATTATTCACCTACACAAGGAGCAACATGATCATGTGCAAGCTATTGCGGAGTTGACAACCACCATGAACCAATTGGCCAAGGCTCAGCTTCAACAGGTTCAAGGGTCGAAATAGGTAAATGTTATGGAAGGGATGAACATGATGGTAAACAAGAGACGACAACGAGGTTAACAAGTACAAAATCATCTGGAACAATTTAAGCAAAGTAATAGTGAGTATAATTAAGATGATTCATATGATGAGCAAGATGAAGAGGTTCAATATATCAATAATTATCAAGGTCAAAGAAGCAATGCTCCAAATCAATAACAATGGAGATCACAAGGAAACCAAGGAAAGTGGAACAACCAAGGACACTAAGGAAATTTGAGTGGTGGCAACAACAATAATCAAAGCAATTGGGATAATCAAGGAAATATTCAAGGTAATATGGGTGGCAACAATCAAAGCAATTGGGGGAACAACAATAATTAAGGGGGTTGGAACAATAGCAATCAAGAAAATCGGGGGTCGTATTTTCAAAGGCTCCCGATATATCAACAACCAAACAACCCACCTCCATATCCGTCGCAAGGTCATAGTTCTTCCAATAGTCAAATGGGACGGATTGAAAACATGTTTAAGCTAATGATGGAGAAAAACGACGACTCCAACGCTCAATTAGCCTCCCACAACACTTCTATCCGCAACTTGGAGGTTCAACTTGGCCAAATTTCTCAAGCTTTAAATACTCGCCCAAAGGGGGCACTACCTAGTGATACAGTGGTGAACCCGAAAGGTAGGAATACAGGGCATGCAATGGCCGTGACAACAAGAAGTGAGAGTGGTGGAGTTGCTACTACCTCAAACCAAAGAAGACATGTAGGTGATGACGTGTTGGTGCAAGATGATGATGAGCCAAGCAATGATGTTCAAGCTAATGAAGAAGCGAGGATTGATATTGATGAAAATGTGGAGGAGACGCAAGAAGAAGTGAACCCGTCTAGGGAGCACGTGACTGACATATCGACTGATATGCCGGAACTGGTAGTGCCAAAGGTAAGGTTCCAATGCCAAGGCCTCCTCCTTCATACCCTCAAAGACTTACAAATCAAAACAATGAGAGTGAATTCAAGAAATTCATTGATATGATGAAAAGTTTGTCCATAAATGTGTCGTTGGTTGAAGCCTTAGAACAAATCCCAGGATATGCCAAGTTCATGAAGGATTTGGTAACAAAAAAGAGATCTATGAACTGTGAAACGATCAAAATGACACATCAAGTGAGTGCTATGGTGCACTCCATGGCTCCAAAGTTGGAAGACCCCGGTGCTTTCACAATCTCGTGCACTATTGGGAGTGCCAATTTCGCCAAAGCTTTATATGATTTGGGGGCAAGCATTAACTTGATGCCCTATTCTATGTTCAAATCGTTAGGGATTGGGCAACCAAGACCCACATCCATGAGGTTGCAAATGGCGGATCGGACAATAAAAAGGCCATTGGGGATAATTGATGATGTGTTAGTTAGGGTCAACAAGTTCATCCTTCCCGCAGATTTTGTGATACTTGACCGTGAGGTTAACTATGAGGTGCCAGTCATTATGGGGAGACCTTTCCTTGCTACAGGGAAGGCCTTAGTTGATGTGGAAGCTAGAGAGCTCACCTTCCGGGTGGGCGATGAAAAAGTGGTGTGTCATATTTGTAAATCAATGAAGCAGCCAAATAGCAACGAAGTGTGTTCATTCGTGGATCTTGTGACCAAAGTAATTGTTGATAACACAAGTGCTATGATAAATGTGGAAGATACCTTGAAAATTATGTTGTTGAATCATGATGAGGATGAGAAGGAAGGCGTTGTAGAATGTGTCAATGCTTTGCAAGGAATGAGATCATATACTTATAAGCCCCAAAAACTTTCCTTGGATCTCGAAAATCGGAAGACTCCACCACTAAATCCCTCAATCGAGGAGCCTCCCACCTTGGAGTTAAAGACTCTGCCTTCACACCTCAGGTATGAGTTTCTAGGCCCTTGTTCCACTTTACCTGTTATTCTTTCCTCGTGCTTAACTAACATGTAGGTAGATGCCACCCTTGCAGTGCTTCAAAGGAGGAAGAAAGCAATAGGTTGGACATTGGCGGATATTCGGGGTATAAGCCCCCCGCCTTTTGCTTTCACAAAATCATTTTGGAGGAGGATGCTAAACCCTTCGTGGAACATCAAAGATGATTGAATGAGGCCATGCAAGAGGTAGTAAAGAAATAGATCATCAAGTGGTTGGATGTCAAGGTGGTTTACGCCATTTCCGATAGTTCGTAGACCTCGCCGGTGCAATGTGTCCCAAAGAAAGGGGGCATGACTGTGATAATAAATGATAAAAATGAATTGATCCCCATAAGAACTGTCACCGGGTGGAGAGTGTGTATAGATTATAGAAAGCTCAACAAAGTTATGCGGAAAGACAATTTTCCGCTTCCATTTCTTGATCAAATGTTGGATAGGTTAGCCAGACGTGCTTATTATTGCTTCTTGGATGGATATTTCGGATATAACCATATTCTTATTCCACCTGAAGACCAAGAGAAGACCACCTTCACTTGTCCATATGGCACTTTCGCATTCTCGCGGATGCCATTCGGGTTATGCAATGCACCGACAACTTTTCAGCGGTGTATGATGTCTATTTTCACCGATATGGTGGGGACTTTCTTGAGCTTTTCATGGATGATTTCTCTGTCGTGGGGGATTCTTTTGAAGAGTGCTTGGATAACTTGGATAAGGTATTGGCACGTTGTGAAGAAACTAACTTGGTGCTGAATTGGGAGAAGTGTCACTTTATGGTCAAGGAGGGCATTGTCCTCAGTCCCATGATTTTCAAGAATGGTATTGAGGTTGATAAAGCAAAAATTGAAGTGATATCCAAACTAGGTCATGCGGGGTTTTACCGCCGATTCATCAAAGACTTTTCTAAGGTGGTAAACCCCTTGTGCAAACTCTTGGAGAAAGATGCCAAGTTCCATTTTAATGAAGATTGTATGAAGGCATTTGAACTACTCAAGTATAAGTTGACTACCACTCCTATTATCACCGCGCCAAATTGGAGCTTACCATTTGAGCTCATATGTGATGCAAACGATGTGGCGGTTGGTGCGGTATTGGGGCAACGAATTAATAAGATCTTTCATCCGGTCTACTATGCTAGCAAGACCATGAACGAGGCCCAAGTCAACTATACGGTGATCGAGAAAGAACTCCTAGCCAGTGTCTTTGCTATGGAGAAGTTCCGCCCGTACCTAATGGGTACAAAGGTGATTGTTCACACTGACCATGTGATACTTTGTTATTTGATGAGCAAGAAAGACTCTAAGACAAGGTTGATGCAGTGGGTGCTTCTATTACAAGAGTTTGATCTGGAGATTCAAGACCGAAAGGGTAGTGAGAATCAAGTAGCGGACTACTTGTCCCGATTAGAGGAGGAGGGGAGGTACATGATGGCCTTGAGATTAATGATTCATTTCCTGACAAACAACTCCTTTACATTTCTATGACTGGGATGTCATGGTTTGCCGATGTGGCCAACTATCTTGTGAGTGGCATTATTTCGAATGAGCTCTCCTCAAACCAAAAGAAGAAGCTCAAACGGGACTTCCTGGACTACTATTGGGATGAGCCATATCTCTTCAAAATTTGTACTAATGGTGTTATTCGAAGATGTGTACCAGAAGAAGAGCAATTGGGTATTCTTGAAGCTTGCCATTCTTCGCCCTATGGTGGTCACCA